>NC_140212.1:25911229-25926229 GCF_951802725.1 Rutilus rutilus | reverse complement strand
GATCGGGCGTTCTCAAAGTGGTATGGCCGTAATCGAAATCTGCTGCCAAAAACGGGTTTTTTTGAAGAAATTCATCGATTTTTTTCAGATTTTCTGAAGAAACTCTGCTGCCAAGACGGGCTTTTTGAAGAAACTCAGAGACAATTTTAGGCATTTTGAACAAACTCTTAGACTCTTTTTATTTTTTTTAAAAACCAAAAATGCTTACAGCACCTGGTATTCCCAGGCGGTCTCCCATCCAAGTACTAACCAGGCCCGACTCTGCTTAGCTTCCGAGATCAGACGAGATCGGGCGTTCTCTTTTTTTTATTTATTTTTTTTATTGAAAAATACACAATTATTTGTCAATTCCACACATAAATAACATCTTCAATCACAAAACATTAACACAAATTATTTTTACCAGTTGAACAAAATCTCTTTTCCCTCCTGCTCTCTGATGAATTTACTCCCATTTACAAAGAAGTCTCTCACCTCAGATTCTCCATATTTACAACACAATTCAACATCCCTTTTGACTATGGCTTTAAACAACTCTTTTATCTTTACTTTTCTCCCTTCAAAGTGTGCATAATTCCGTCTGTACACAACCGCTAGCCTGGCATGGCTCAGTACATAATTTATTAACCAAGAGTCAATTGATTTCTTTTTCTGAGGCACTCCAAATAGGAATACCTTCCTCCATTCCTTTTCCAAGTCCACATCTACAAGACAATTACTTTTTAACAGGCTTTTTATGAAAGCAAAGAAGTCTTTTAGCTCGTTACAATCCAAAAAATAATGCAAAAAGCTCTCTTGGTCATTATTGCATACATCACACATCGCACTATTTCCATTATTTATTCTGTTTAGCACTATGTTTGTGTAGATTCTATTGTGCCTAATTAAGAAATCATTATTTTCACATTCAATAGTATTGTATTTTACATCCATATTTGACCATATTTTCTTTACATCAAGGTCTGCAAATACTTTACTCCAAACTTTTTCAGATGCAGGCTCTTTTATTTGGTCCATTATTAACAAACCATATACTTTTCTCACACTAATGCTTTTTATATCATATCTCTCATCACCTTTTATAATGTACATCACAGGCAAATCTTGTTGTTTTTTCTTTACACAACTGCCTTCTATAATTTTCACCCATTTTGATGGCATGCTTGCTTTAATTCTTTCATATATTTTATTCGCCTTCTCTCTGCTCTCCATCCCCTCTAACTCGCATACTGAGTCATATATGCAGTTCTTTCTGAGAAAACCTGGGATGACTTCGTATATAATGTCCTTCACTTGCCTGATTCCAGCTTCTATAAACTTGGGCTCATAAAATGTTCTATTATTGTATTTGAATTTTTCATTTAAGAACAGTGGTAAATTTATAAACGTTTGCACCTCTGTGCATTCATACTCTATTTTCGGCAACAGTTGCCTCCATGCCTCTATTACTTCTCTGAACAAGTCAGGTATTCCCACCGTCATTGACTGCTTAAATCCCATACACCACCCAAAATCTCCTATTCCTCCCACATCATCGATATATTTCTTCAAAGATTCTCTCCAACCATAGTCCCATTTTCTTTCCAAATATTTTCTAACAGTTTTTATTCTTATTGCCCATTTTTTTGTTTTTAAGTCAATCAGCTTTAATCCGCCTTCTCTTTTCCTCACCACCAGTGTTTTATGGGCAATCTTAACTCCTTTTCCTTCCCATATAAAGCCACATGCAATTTTATTTAACTCATTCATTACCCATTCAGGCATTTCAATTACACTCATCACATAAACACAAACTGATAGCATAAGATTATTACCTACTATTATTTTCTTTATATTATTTTCTTTAACTTTAATTTACGTCCTTTCCATGCTGAACAGACTGTCCTTATCTTGTTTATTACTCCAGTCCATGTTACATCTCTCGCATCAGTGGAATCCACTCCTAGATATACACCCAGAACTTTCATGTACTTTTCTTCCACACGTAACCCTATATCAGTGTGATGCAGAGTCAGAGACGTTCGGATCCATTTGCAGTATTTATTAAGGATAGTCACAACAGGCAATGGTCAGAGAACAGCGTAAACAATAGCGAAGATAATCCAAGAGCATAAACAATACCAGGCAGAGGTCGGGGCAGGCGGCAGTAATCAGAGTAGACGGTAAACAGGCAGAAGATCAAGGCAGGCAGCAGGCAAGGAATCGGGAGTCGAAGAACAGTCACAAATCAGTACACGGGGAATCAATAACAGAGAGTAAATGCTTGGAAATGTCAGCCGGGGCAAAACAAGACTTCGCAATGTGTGAGAGTCAGAATGCAGTTTATATGGAGAGGAGAATTGGGAACACCTGTGTGGGTGATTAGTCCTAGGTACGGGGTTTATGGGAAATGAAGTTCAATACTCTGGTGAAGGTGTTCTTTGATGAATGGAGAGAGCCACAGAGGCGCGATCTATGACAATCAGCTCTTTGTACCTCACCAGTATACATTATTTCTGATTTTTCTCTGTTTATCTTTGCACCTGATGCCATCCCATATTTTCCTATAATTTCTAAGACTTTTTTAACACTGCTCATCTCTCTTACTGTTACAGTTGTATCATCGGCATACTGGTTTATTACACACCTCCCTCCAAGTGGCAATTCAATTCCTTTTATTGTTTTATCTCCCTTAATTAATGAGGCAAGGGGTTCAACTGAAATAGCATATACTAGCACTGATAGAGGGCACCCCTGCCTCACTGATCTTCCCACTTTAAATGTGTCAGTCAATACACCATTTACCTTTATACAACTTCTTGCGCTTCCATACAATCTCCTTATTCATCCAACCATCCTTTTCCCAAAACCAAACTTTTCAAGAACTTTAAATAAAAACTGGTGCTCAACCCTATCAAAGGCCTTATTCCAGTCTATCCCTAAAATAATCCCACCTTTCTTATCTTTTTTCATATACTCAATTACATCTCTGATAGTTGCAATTGTGTCAGCTATATCTCTACCTGGTATACTGTAACTTTGTGTTGGTTGAACTATATCTCCTACTTCTCTTTTCATCCTATTCGCTAAAACTTTGGTGAGTATCTTGTAATCTGTGTTTAGTAAGATGATCGGCCTATAATTTTCTAAGTCTAGTTTACTTCCTTTCTTAAAGACTAGAGTTATCACCCCTTCTACCATTTTACTCTTTATTATTTCTTTTTTTCATTTGCCTTATAAACCTCAACCAGTATTTTTGCTACTTCATTTTTGAATGCTTTATACCATTCTGCACCTATGCCGTCACTACCTGGGCTTTTCCCGCTACTTAAGCCTTCTATTGCAGCCATAACCTCCTCTTCTTCAATCTCTCTATCACACCATATCTTATCTTCTTCTACAAGTTCTTTCTCTACACACTTTAATACGTCCTCCATGCTAGCCTCGTCTACAGACCCTCTCTTATACAGGTCACTGTAAAATTCTTGCACTCTGTCTAAGATCTCCACATAGTCTGTTATTATCTCTCTTTTTTTTATGTATTTCATGGATATATGTCTTGCATTGCCTTCTTTTCTCTAACCCTAAGAAATACTTTGTACACCTCTCCCCCTCAAGTGTATATTTCGCTTTGCTTCTTAGAATTGCACCCCTACATTTCTCTCTTTCATACCTCTCCAAATCCATTTTTGCCTCTATGTATTTTTCTATACTGTATCCTTCTTCATCTTCCGCTTTACTAAGCTCTATTTTTACTCGTTCTTTGAGCTTCCTTTCATCTTTCCTCATTATTTTTTTCCTTTCTTTACTGTATGATATACTTAATTTTTTTATTTTATCCTTAGTTACCTCCCATCTCGTAGCAATATCATCATTTAATTCATTTTCTTTCAGGCATTCCTCCAGCCACAGATTTTCCTGATTGAGCAATTCTTTTATCTGCTGTCTGTACTTGTCTTCCTCAATATAACCTGCATTTAAAATCCACAGCCCTCCACTCACTTCCTTCTTCCCCACTTTGATTCCAAATCTAACCCCGTCATGATCGCTAAAATGATTCCTCTGATGTCTTACTTCTTCTATATATTCTATGACATCTCTTTGTGCTAACACCAGATCAATCCTACTTTGCTTTAACACTCCATCTTTCATTTGCCTTCTTGTAAACTCTCTTTTCTCTGGATTCTCATATCTCCATACATCCAGTAATCCTTTATCCTCCATTATGTCCATCAACATTAGTCTTGATTTTTCCCATCTGAAGCTTCCCCCTTTCCAAACATCTAATCGGCTACATTTAGTATTGAAGTCACCCACTATAATACATCTGCCCAAAATTAAACCTTTTAACTCCTCCATGCAGCTCCTCTTGTCATTTTCTATATTAGGAACATATATGTTAATTAACCTAAATTCAATGCCTTTATATTCAAATTCTAATGCTAAAATTCTTCCTATGTTATCACGATACACCTGCCTTACGTTTTCAACCTTATCTTTTTTAATCATTATGGCAACTCCCCTTGCGTTTCTTGCCCCATTGTTATAGAATATATCCCCTTTCCATATTTCCTTAACTTCTTTTACTTTTTCATCATCCCAATTTGTTTCTTGAATACAAATGATATCACTCCGATAAGTAAATTTTACCTCTTTCATCTTAGTAATATTCCTTAGTCCGTTCGCATTTAATGAAGTAACAGTGATCATACGAGCAACCAAAAGAAAAAAGAAAAAAATATTTAAACACAACATCTGATATCACACAAAATTCACATACCAGAGCGTAGTTCTTTATCTGTTCGATTCTCTCTTTGTCCTGTGAAGGAATTTTCCCTTAACCTAACTATCCGGCTCTATCTATTGGTTCCCGTCCCTGACGTCCCCACTCTATAGATCACCGGACTACCTGGCTCCATTTATTGGTTCCCGTTCTTCACGTCCCCACTCTATCGATCACCAGCTTTCCCTAAACTAAATTACTTCCTAAACTAGCTTCCTACCTAAACTAGCTTCCTGCGCAGGAATAAATTGACAAACAGACCTGCAATTGTCCTTTAAATGCTTTAATAACGGCCGGGAGAGTCTTCGAGCAGTTCTCAGAGAAACTCTCCCAAGAAGAATCAAGGCCGGAGGACCTCAGACAAATTCCATTGAGACATCCCACCGTAAAACACATATACAACAGTTTTTATAGTATAGAGGTATGACATAATGTCAGGCTGCATTACATAATTTCCCCACTATTTGATTGGTTCTTCATATGCAAACCCCTCTGTTACTAGGTAAAGCAAACTCTGATCTTGCGGTGACTTCATCTGTAATCACAAGATTCTAACAGACTGTCTAGTTTCATTTCCCAAAACTAAGTTATTTTTACCTACATACGCACATAGTCAAAGACACAAGTTTTCCATTGGTTTCGTACAGTACATCCTATTCCATTCTTAGATGTTAAATAAGGTTAGATGTTAGAAACATGGTTAGTTTAATATACAGTTTAAAATTTCTACGACAGTCCCTTTCCGCCTTTCTTTTGGCACTCAGTCTTTGGGCTTTTGTCTGCATGCTCTGCAAACTTGTCTCTTGGCCTTTTACACTCTTACTGTCCTTCTTCTGGAGTACTGTTTCTTGTTGCACTTTCTTCTCTCTCTTAGCTGTTGCTTCTTTGCCATCCTCTTCTTCTTCCCTGTACTCTTCATTTTCCTCCTCTTCCATCATTTCTTCATCATCAGCCTCCTCACTTGTTGTCTCAACTCTCCATCCCCATTTAGTTTTATCTCCTCCATCAGCAGAACCTCCTCCATCATTTGTATCATCCACTTCATCCCCGCTCTCTATGTTTTGTCTCTCTGGTTGATCCTCTTCAATCCTCTCGTCATGGTCCCGTTGTTCTCTCTCCTTCTCTGTCTCTCTTTCTTTTCGCTCTCCACACTCTCTTGCATAGTGTCCCACTTTGCCACAGGTAAAACATTTGAATTCTGGGCATTCCCTGAATAAATGTCCTGGTTTGATACACATTCTGCAGACACGTACCTGTCTATCATGTACCACACGAAAGTATTCTATGCCTCTTAAAGGTTAAGAAATGATACAACCATTTCATTATTTACAATGTCTCTGGCATGCACTATTGCTCCCTTCACTCTCACACCGTCCATTAGCTTCTTCTTTGCCACTTCATCTTTCATTGTCAGTTCATAAGTTCTTTCTCCTCTCACTCTGCATCCCACGACTTCTCCACACTCCTTCTTCACCCCTCTTAATAAGTCCATCATAGAAATGCTTGCAGCTCCTGCTACCTCGACTTCCACAGTCAGCTCTTTAGAATATTTCACTCTACTTTCTCCACATACCTCTCTTCTGTTATTTCCTCTCTCCTGTTGTTCGTCGTCCGTTCGTTTGCAAGTTTGAAATCCTTTCTCATCGCCGTTTTCAGTGCTTTTTCCGTTTGCCATTTGTCCATCCTTCATTTTGATTCCTTTGTTTGCTGCCATGCTTTCCGTTGACATTTCAGAAGAAAACTTGTGTACGATGGTCCCCCAGACAGCAATAGCTGTCGGGGGAACACTATCAACTAAAATAAGTTTTTACCCTTGATGATCAATATTATTCCAAAAAAAACAAAAATTATATGTAGTTTTAAAGTCTTAAACACAAAGGCTCTTCTTTTGCTCTTTCACCAACTCACTTCCTGGACTGCACCACAATCGGGCGTTCTCAAAGTGGTATGGCCGTAAGCGAAATCTGCTGCCAAAAACGGGCTTTTTTAAGAAAATCAGAGACAATTTTAGGCATTTTGAACAAACTCTTAGACTCTTGTTTTTTTTAGTTTTTTTTTTTTTAAACCAAAAATGCTTACAGCACCTGGTATTCCCAGGCGGTCTCCCATCCAAGTACTAACCAGGCCCGACTCTGCTTAGCTTCCGAGATCAGACGAGATCGGGCGTTCTTTTTTTTTCTTTTTTTTTTTATTATCAAAAATATCAAAATAATTTTACATTTCACAACCAAAATACATCATTACAACATTTAGCATGTTACATTAAATACATTGGTAGTTGCTCAAAAGTTAATGTACATTTTCTTTCCATCATCCACATTAATCAGGTCACAATCCTTTAAAAAATATACTTCAAAAATATCCTTCTCCAAATACTTCCACATCAGGTAAGCATTTTTCCTCAGCACCTGTTTGAACATTGTACATATTTCCACACTTTTCCCTTCATAGAACGCTAAGTTCCTCCTTGCCCATACTGCATATCTTGCATGACTCAATATATAGTTACAAAGATTCACTTTCTTATCCTTATTACCCACCGAATCTCCAAATAAAAACAGTGTTTTCCATTCATCTTGACCAACATTTTCCCCCCAGTTCCCCTTGATTACTTCTTTTAATTTTCTATGAAAGTTCTCAAGTTCTCTGCACTCTAAAAAGATATGCATCAATGTCTCTGGAGCAGATCTACACACATCACAATCCCTATTTATGTTCCTATTTATCTGGTGAAGCACCACTTTCGTATAGATTCTGTTGTGCCTTAATTTAAAGTCCAAGTTTTCACACTCTAGTCCATTGTACTTTACACAAAGATTCTTCCAAATTTCTTTGACATTTAAACCAGGGAACACCTTCTGCCACACAATTTCTGATGCTGGTGCTTTTATCTCTTTTTTCAACATGAATTTGTACATCATATTAGTGGACACTCCTTCCAGTAATCTTTCCCCATCACCTCCATCAAAATACAAAACTGGCAATCCCCAATCCCCAGGCTTAACAGTTTCATTTTCAATTCTCTTTACCCAGGCTCTGGGCAAACTCATTTTAATGTTTTCACACATCGAGTCCACTTTTGACATTTCAATTTCATCATTCCATCCCGAAACACAATCATATATGGCTCTATTAGGTAAAAACCCTCTTACATACTCATATGCTAGATCTTTTACTTGTCTCACTCCTGCTTTCATATACAAATTGTCATAAAACATTCTCTCTTTCATTCTAATTTTTGGATTTAGAAATATTGGCTGATTTAAAACTTGATTTATATTCTTACATTCAAACTTTACATTTCCTATTACTTCTGCCCATGCACTAAGCACTTCCTGATAAAACAGCGGCACTTAGTCATACATTGGCTTTTTCAGTACCATAAACAACCCTTCTTCCCCACATCCACTACATTTGTCCAACACCTCCTTCATATAACCCTTCCATCCATACTCCACTTTCCCACATAAATACTTTTTCACCATTTTCACCCTCATGGCCTTCTTTTTAACTTCTAAATCAATCAATTCTAATCCTCCATCTTTTTTGCTCATTATTAATGTTTTCCTTGCTATTTTAACTCCTTTCCCTCCCCACATAAAATCATTCGTTATCTCAGTCACCTCATTCATTACCCATTGTGGCAAATCAACTGCACCTAAAATATAGTTACATTTGGTAAGCAGCAAATAATTCACTAGCATGACTTTCCCTCTTAACATAACTTCCCTTAATTTCCAAAATTGAAGTACTTGCTTAATTTTATTTAAAACCCATGTCCATGTGGCATCCCTTGCATTCTTAGCATTTTCTCCAATTTGCACACCTAAAATATTAACATAACCTAATGTAGTTTTAAAAGGTATATCACACCCTCTTAAATCTACCCCTCCTATACTCATTATTTCAGATTTTTCTATATTTATTTTTGCTCCTGACGCTTTCCCATATATTTCTATGTGCCCCATTACCTTTTTTATACTTTCTACATCCCTAATCGTAAATGTCATGTCATCCGCATATTGGTGTATCACACTCTCACAACTGTTTGGAATTTGAATACTCCTTATCTTTTTGTCTGCTCGAATCATTATTGCTAACGGCTCAACCGATATTGAATATAACAATGCAGACATCGGACATCCTTGTCTCACTGACCTCTCAAGCGGAAATGGGTCTGTCAAAACTCCATTTACTTTCACACAACTTTGCGCTTTACTGTATAACAAATTTATCCATTCCAGCATTCTATTCCCAAACCCAAATTTCCTCATTGTTTGTTCCAAATAGTCGCGTTCCACTCTATCGAAAGCCTTGTTTAAATCTACACATAAAATTATTCCGCCTTCCCCATCCTCCCCCATCCTGCACACAACATCTCTTCTTGTGCAGACTGTGTCAGTTATATCCCTTCCTGGGATGCTATAGGCCTGATTTGGTGCTATTATGGTCCCTATTACTTTCTTTAGTCTATTTGCTAAAATCTTTGTTAAAATTTTTTACTCTGTATTTAAAAGACTTAGGGGCCTATAATTTTCTAATTTGAACGGACTCTAGAGATGCGCGGATGGGCTATTATTTCATCCGCAACCGCATCACAAAAATCATCATCCGTCCGCCATCCAGCCGCACCAACGTTTTTGACCAATTTTCAAAACCGCACCCGCCCGCCATCCGTTGATTTGTGTATACATATATTTGTAATTTGATTGGTTCAACCGCCCGCCACCCGCCCGAATTTAATTTAAATATTATTTTTCGTCACGTCATCCGCCCAATCCGCGGTTTATCCGCGGAGTCCGCGGCTGTAACCGCCAACCGCGCATCTCTAACGGACTCCCTTTATTTTTATAAAGAATCGTTATCATCCCTGTACACATAGATTTTGTCTATGTGTCTTTGTCTTATCCTCCATCTTCGTATACATTCTCAACAATATCGGTGCCAAAATACCCATAAAAGTTTGATAAAATACATGCGTTAAACCATCCACTCCTGGACTTTTATTTTGCTTTGTCTGTCTGATTGCTTCTTCTACCTCCTCTAGAGTTATGTCTCCCTCACACAACTCCCTATCCCCATCCTTAAGACTTATATTTATATGATCGAATACCTTGTCTATATCTTCTTGTTTTATAATTCCCTTTCTCAAATAAATTTCTATAAAACTCTTCTACCCTTTCTATTATTTCTACATAGTCCGCAACTTTTCCCCCCTCCATTTTCCAACTCCGTAATGAACTTCCTCCCCTGTTTTTTCTTCTCTAAATTCATAAAATATTTTGTACACCTTGCCCCTTCTAAAACATATTGCGCCCTGCTTCTTATTTTTGCACCTTCACATTTTTCTTTTTCACACACCTCAATTTCTGCTTTTATCTGACAATAATGTTCCTTTGTATATTCAGGATTATTTTCAATTTTCCCTGCTTCTTCTTCCAATAACATATACAGTGGTATGAAAAAGTTTGGGCACCCCTGTAAATGTTCATGATTTTCTTTTATAAATCATTGGTTGTCTGGATAAGAAATTTCAATTAAATATATCATATAGGAGACAAACACAGTGATATTTTAGAAGTTAAATAAAGTTTATATGATTTATGGAAAGTGTGCAAGAATTATTTAAACAAAATTAGGCATGTGCATAAATTTAGGCACCACAAAATAATAATTAACTCAATATTTTGTGCATCCGCCTTTTGCATAAATAACAGCCTCTAAACGCTTTCTATAGCTTCCAATTAGAGTCTGGATTCTGGCGGAAAGTATTTTGGACCATTCTTCTTTACAAAACATCTCCAGTTCAGTCAGGTTTGATGGTTTACGAGCATGGACAGCCCGCTTTAAATCATACCACACATTTTCAATAATATTCAGGTCTGGGGACTGAGATGGCCATTCCAGAACGTTGTACTTGTTCCTCTGCATGAATGCCTTAGTAGATTTTGAGCAGTGTTTTGGGTCGTTGTCTTGTTGAAAGATCCAGCCCCGGCGCAACTTCAACTTTGTCACTGATTCCTGGACATTGTTCTCCAGAATCTGCTGATATTGAATGGAATCCATGCGACCCTCAACTTTAACCAGATTCCCAGTCCCTGCACTGGCCACACAGCCCCACAGCATGATGGAACCGCCACCAAATTTTACTGTAGGTAGCAAGTGTTTTTCTTGGAATGCTGTGTTCTTTTTCCGCCATGCATAACGCTCCTTATTTTGCCCAAATAACTCTATTTTAGTTTCATCAGTCCACAGCACCTTATTCCAAAATGAAGCTGGCTTGTCCAAATGTTCTTGAGCATACCTCAAGCGACACCGTTTGTGGCGTGTGCTGAGAAAAGGCTTTTTCCGCATTACTCGTCCATACAGCATCTCCTTGTGTAAAGTGCGCTGAATAGTTGAACGATGCACAGTGACACCATCTGCAGCAAGATGATGTTGTAGGTCTTTGGAGCTGGTCTGTGGGTTGACTGTGACTGTTCTCACCATCCTGCGCCTCTGCTTATCTGAGATCTTTCTTGGTCTGCCACTTCTGGCCTTAACTAGAACTGTGCCTCTGGTCTTCCAATTCCTCACAATGTTCCTCACAGTTGAAACAGAGAGCTTAAATCTCTGAGACAGCTTTCTGTATCCTTCCCCTAAACCATGATGTTGAACAATCTTTGTTTTCAGGTCATTTGAGAGTTGTTTTGAGGCTCCCATGTTGCTACTCTTCAGAGAAGATGCAAAGAGAAGAAATACTTACAATTGGCCTCATTAAATACCCTTTCTCATGATTGGATTCACCTGTGTATGTAGGTCAAGGGTCACTGAGGTTACCAAACCAATTTTGAGTTCTAATAATTAGTGCTAAAGGTATTGAAATCAATAAAATGACAAGGATGCCTAAATGTATGCACATGCCTAATTTAGTTTAAATAATTCTTGCACACTTTCCATAAATCATATTAACTTTATTTCACTTCTCAAATATCACTGTGTTTGTCTCCTATATGATATATTTAATTGAAATTTCTTATCCAGACAACCAATGATTTATAAAAGAAAATCATGAAAATTTACAGGGGTGCCCAAACTTTTTCATACCACTGTACATATTGTCTAGTTTACATTCTCTCATGTGATTCCTTTGTTTAGAATATATAATACTAACTTTTTTTAATTCCTTTTTTAAATTACCCCACCATTTACATATATTTTCTTCGTATAAGTAGTTTTCCATTTCATCCTTAATACACTTCTCTATTCTCCTTCTGTACGCATCTTCCTTTAATAAGGCAGAATTTAGACACCACGTACCCCCACCTTTTATTTTTGAGTTTCCCCCTAATTTCACTGTCATTATTGCATGGTCACTTATACCTGTAAAATTATAACATACATTCTTTATTTTTTGTAAAATGTCCCTTTTAACCAGACATAGGTCTATTCTACTTTGCTTTAGTTCACCCATCACCATTTGCCTCCTTGAAAATTCTCTCTTGAAAGGGTTTTCCTCCCTCCAGGCATCTACCATATCATTACTCTGCATTAAACTTTTTAAACATTTTCTAGAAGTATCTTCTTTATACACCATGTTTATAGCCATGTCTAACCTTGTACATTTCACATTAAAATCCCCCCCCCCCCCCCCCCCCCACCCCCACCCCCACTATGCAATTCCCAATACATAAAGGTTCCAACATCATAAAAAACTCTTTTCTTTCAGTTTCCACATTTGGAGCAGACACGTTAACTAGCCTATATTTATCATTTTGAAATGTAAAACCAATCCCTAATACCCTCCCATCACCATCATTTTGTATTTGTTTTATATTGCACATCCACCCTTCTCTAACCAAAACTGCTACTCCACAGGCTTTTTGTGTGCCATGATTAACATATATCTCTTTATCCCCAAATTCTTTTTATTTCACCCATTATATCGTCTGTCCAGTGCGTCTCTTGCAGACATACTACTTGTGCATTCAATACACTTATCACTTGTTTAAACTTGTCCATGTCTCTCAGACCATTACAGTTTAAACATGCAATGCTTAATACTTCATTCATTATAAAAATAATAGAAAATAATAACATAAACATAAATATGTCTCATGATTAGATTAATGTGAAGGCGTTGCCTTCTCCATCTTCCCCCTTTTTTCTCTTAAGCTCATTTGAGACCGTCTCTTTTGTCCCTGTTGTGTCTATTGTGTCCACCAAGATAGTCTCCTGCACAATCATCTTTTCTTCCCCTTCTCCTTCTCCTGTTCCTCCTTGTACTCCCGCCGATGCTCCTTCTTTTCTTAATCCTCTTTCTCGTTTGTTTTTGCTCTCATCCCTCTTATCTCCCCCACCACCGCTGGTTGACATTTCATTATCCATCCCAGCTCTTGCGTTATTCCGCTTTCCGCTACTTTTCCCAGATCCTCCTTCTTCCAGAATGCCTTCCAGTTCGCACCACTCATCACCTCCATCCTCACCACTCGATATTTGGGTCTCTCCCACTTCAGCATACAGATCAATAGAGTCTCCCGCATCCTCCTTGTCATCATCTTCTGCTCTGTAACAGGTCATTTTTCTTCCAGCACACAGTACAGTTCCCTTCGTTGCACTCCCGTGCATAATGCCCTTGTCCACCGCACTTGTAGCACTTGAAATTCGGACATTCTTTGACAATATGTCCTGGCTGTATGCACAGGCGACACACCTTTACTTGCCTGTCATGCAATACCCGAAAGTACTTTGTTCCACCCACAGTTTCAAACTTTGCCGAGTACGGAAGCGATTTTACCTTCTCCGTAAACTTTACTTTTAGGAACCTCGTCCCATCAGCAATTCCAGTCCCTGGCCACATCCTCCTTTTAACTGCAGACGCCGGTGTTACTCCCCAGTCTATTAGCTTCTTTATTATCTCCTCATCCGTTATGTACGTGGGTAGGTTCAAAAAGGAAACCACAGTCTCACAGTTATTTATCTCCTTTGCCAGTATGCTCCCACTTCGGATTTTTATTCCATCAAGCAACTTCTTCTTCCCTTTCTCCTCATTCATGGTCAACTCGTACTCCTTGGGATTTTTGTATCTACAGCCAATGACTTCACCACACTCTTCTTTTACTTTCCGCAGTAATTCCATCATCGTAATTCTTTCATTCCCAACAATCTCTACCATCACTGTTAGTTTCTTCTCATAACTTCGACCTGCTTCTTTGTTTTCCATCTTCCATTCTCCTCACCGACCCCTTGTCTTTCTCTTTGTTTTCCTCCATCTTGCCCGTAGCTCCTCGTGTGTAGCTTCACCTCCAGAAGCACCCCAAACAGCAGAGCGCTGTTTGGGGAGAGAACCCACACCAACTTATAAACTCCTTAAATTATGTCCCAGACTCAAATCAGAAAAAATAAAAAATAAATAAAAGAAGGAAAGGACTTCTCCAAACAAACTTTCCAAACTTTTCCTCACAGAATCCACTAACTTCCTGTTCGGCTCACTAGCGCCCTATAGCGTTCTCAAAGTGGTATGGCCGTAAGCGAAATCTGCTGCCAAAAACAGGCTTTTTGAAGAAATTCAGAGACAATTTTAGGCATTTTGAACAAACTCTTAGACTCTTGTTTTTTTTTTTTTTTTTTTTTTAAACCAAAAATGCTTACAGCACCTGGTATTCCCAGGCGGTCTCCCATCCAAGTACTAACCAGGCCCGACTCTGCTTAGCTTCCGAGATCAGACGAGATCGGGCGTTCTCAAAGTGGTATGGCCGTAAGCTAAAGCTGCTGCCAAAAACGGGCTATTTAAAAGGTTAGAACATTAGTGAAGTAAACTAAAAAGCTTACAGCACCTGGTATTCCCAGGCGGTCTCCCATCCAAGTACTAACCAGGCCCGACTCTGCTTAGCTTCCGAGATCAGACGTTCTCAAAGTGGTATGGCCGTAAGCGAAATCTGCTGCCAAAAACGGGCTTTTTGAAGAAATTCATAGATTTTTCAGATTTTCTGAAGAAACTCTGCTGCCAAGACTGGGCTTTTTGAAGAAACTCAGAGACAATTTTTGTCATTTTGAACAAACTCTTAGGCCGGCTACACACTGGCTGCGTGGCGTGAGCGTGGCGTTTCTGAAGCATGTCAGATGCGTGGCGGCTGCGCCGCGTTTTCTGTGTCTTTGCACACCAGAAGCGTGTCTGACGCGGCGCTGCTGCTGCTAGGTGACATATTGGTGACGGGAGAGAGTTGTGGAAGGCCTATACTTCATGTTAAACATAAATA
>NC_140212.1:25901229-25903729 GCF_951802725.1 Rutilus rutilus | reverse complement strand
TTTTTTTTTTACAGTCTATGGCATAAACACAGACCGTGCATAGAGATCGATTTAAGATTCAAACTCTCTTCGATATAAAAACATAACGTTACCTTGTGTGAGTCCTTGTTTTTAATGTTGGTCATATACGAGCAAGAATACAATGTTTCCCCAATATCCACACGATTGCAAATGTGACATTGCTTTTTAATAAATCAGTTTATTAACTGAAAAAGTTCAATAAATGAAAGGGTAATATTAAGTCAATGATGCATTCATAAATACAGTTCGTTTCTGATGAATGAATCGATGGCTCACTCATAAAGACGTTGACTTACCGCCACCTACTGGCTGTTTTAATTTAATATTTAAAAGAATCACTTCTCGATTTAACTTTTTTTAATTTAAAGCATTATTTATTTTATAAAGGCAAAAATGCACTTGAAAAATCGATTTAAGAGGGCAAATTTTGTCCCTTAATGGAGAAGGGTCAACTGCAGTCTAAGTGGATGAGAGGGGGTATGCAGAAGGATGTTAAATGCCTCGGGGGTACGCCACTCTAAAAAGTTTGAGAACCACTGACTTGTAATAAATGAAGGGCTGCTCATCGATTGTTTTTTTGTTTTGAAGTTGGAACAGTTTTTGTCTAACATCACCGTCTTGTATTGTGTGTCCTTGTATATACAGAGCACGACCACTTGTGGAACCCAAAGGCAAAGCTGTATAAACACCGGGACCTTAAAACGAGGGACTTCCAGACTCTCTGTCAGCAGCTGTCAGATGAGCAACAAGTTATAACCGGTACATCCTGTTGTGAAAATTGCTTTATGCATATTTTTTAAACTTCTAATGGCTATTGCAATTATGTTGTTGTAGTAAGGTAGTATTTATCGACAACATGGTTCTTACAGCATTACAGTCATGGACAAAGGTTAAAGAACAGTCTTAACTTGTGTCCATGACTGTAATTTCTACAGTTGATTCCACAGTGCTTCATAATATAAACTGTGTGTAAACGCATAGTTTCCAAAAAAAAAAAAAGTGATATCACCTATAGATCACCTGTAGAGTATTTATGTTACAGTATTATGTTCCTTTTTTTCTCAGAGGAAGATATCAAGAGGAAATTTAAAAACTTGCGTACTGTATTTTTGCGGGAGCATGGAATGGTTCTGAAGAGCAGTAAATCGGGGGCAGGAGCTGAAGAGGTTTACCAGCCCAAGTGGAAGTATTATTACATCCTGTCCTTTCTCCGTGACCACTGCACCCCTGAAGAAAGTTGTGACAATTTGTCAACAGTTTTGGCTGCTCCCTCAACATCCCAGTTCCCAGAGAACATCACATCTTCTCCTTCCACTTCCACTTCCACTTCCACTTCCACATTCACTCCTACAACTCCACCTCAACCCCAACGCCACAATGCTGTGTCTGAGCCCAAAAAGAAAAAAATGGATAAAGCTACAGAGGCCATGCAGTATGCTATGGGTTTCCTGAAAAGAAAGGCCTCCTCACCACACACTGGCTTTTTACAGTACTTAGAAAGTTGCCTAGAAAGCCTGCCAGACAACAAGGCGAAGAAGCTGAAAAGGCAGATAATTGAGTTGGCTCACTCTGTCCAAGATGAGGAGTAGTATGTATAGTAATTTAATTCAACAGTAATTTAACTTATTTAATTGTATATTTTATATTTTGCATTTGCCAGGGTAGCTGAATTAAAAATGAAAAACAAAACATGTATTTGATTGTAACTTTTTATTTATTGTGTTTTTGTATTCTGAATTTTAAACAAATGGAGTATGTATATTAGTATGTATAGTAATCTGTAATTTAACTTATTTAATAGTAATTTAACTTATTTCATTGTGTATTTCATTTGCCAGGGTGGCTGAACTGAAAATAAAAACAAACAAAATGTATTTGTAGAATTTCATTCATTATCGTCTTTTTGTATCCTGCATACTGTATTAAACAGATGGGTAGAGGTTATGGCAGTGTGGAGGAAGAATAAGTAATCAAGACAATGCGTTCTCTTGCCAGCTTACTGCTCCGTTTGTGTTGAAGTAGCTGCAGTACTCCTCTCTCACTTGTTTTGCCTGCAAAGATGAATTTCTGTCTGAGGAAGCTGCAATAGGGCACATACATTCTGGTTCTTCCCTCCAAGCTCCGTGAATAAGTCGACCCGTTTCTGTGTCCTCCTGATCCACCAGACTGGGAGGTGTGTAGGTGTAACGGGTAAGGGATTCAGTTCTTAGGTAATTGTGAAGAACACATGCTGCCTTTGTTATTATTACAGCCTTTGAAGGCTCCAGTGCAATTGCTTGGCGAAAAACTCTGAATCTGTTTGCCAAAATTCCAAAAACATTCTCAACACAACGACGTGCACGAGAGAGCCTGTAGTTAAAGTTTCGCTTGTTGTTATCCAGTTGTGTCCTTGGGTATGGTCTCATCATCCATGGCTTCAAACCAAAGGCCTCATCTGCCACGACAACATAAGGGACAGGGGTTTGACGTCCAGGCAGGT
>NC_140212.1:25878729-25883729 GCF_951802725.1 Rutilus rutilus | reverse complement strand
TCTTTTTTTTTTTTTTTTTTTTTTTTTTTTATTAAAAATTCATTTAAAACAAACAGTAAAATACATTATTTACATTGATTCTTCATTTACACCATCACCATATTAACATTCTTTCTTACACAAACTTAAATGACAATTTACAATTTTACAGTTTCATTTGCAGTCCATTTTCAGTCCTCATTATGTACGGATTATTTTTAAGAAAAATCTTCTCAAAAATGGGATTCTTTCTTTCTTCACGGCAGTAAACTTCCAATGCTTTTATATACATATGCAGTCTTTTGGTAAAATAAGTCCATAATTCCACTTTTCCCTTTTTTTCTCCAGCCATATTTCTCCTTACCCAAATAGCATATCTTGCAACAGTTAAAAACACATTAACAATATTTTGATTTTCACATTTTTCATTAATACCAAATAAAAACACACAATTCCATTCTTGTTCATCATCTATTTCACCACTTTTATCTCCCATAAAACCTTGTATTACCTTTTTCATTTTTCCTTTAAAAGTTTGTATTTCCTCACATAATAAAAACATATGTACAATTCCTTCGTGTCTTACATTACATACTTTGCATAATGAATCTTCTATTAATCCCATTTTGTGCAGTTTCACCCTTGTAAAAATTATATTATGTCTTATCTTAAAATCCAAATTTTCCATTTTCACATCCATATACCATTTACATAAGTTTTTCCATAGCCTCTTTTCATCCAAATCAATAAAAACATTTTTCCAAAACTGAATAGCTGCTGGTTCTTTAAAAACCTTACTCCTAAAATAAACATAAAAGTCTTTGACAGATTTGAAACTCAAATTTTCCATTTCTTTTGGTCCTTTTACAAAAACTTGCATTTTGTTACCTTCTTTCTCCCTCTCATTCTTTTCTATTTTCTTTAACCATTCTGTTGGTATGGCTTCTTTCACCTGTTCATACTGTAGCTCTAAAGTTTTGACATTAAAATCCTCCATGATTTCTTCCAATCCATCAATAATTGCTTGTATTGGTAAAAATCCTTCTTTCACTTCATATAAGACATCTCCTACTTTTTTAAAACCAGCCTCAATCCAATGTTTAAAAAATAAATCTTTCCCTTTGTATAAAATGTTTTCATTTAAAAACAGTGGTTGATTTAAAAAATCATCCTTCTTTTCTGGTTTAAAACATACATTAGGTAAAAAATCTTTCCATGCCTCCAAAACTTCTTTATAAAACTCTGGGATTCCCTTTAACATTTCTTGTTTCAATTTCATACACAATACATTATTCCCAATTCCCAAATTCCCACACTTGTTTAAATAAAATCTCATCGTTTTCTTCCATTCAGCCGTATTCTCTTCATTTAAAAACTTTTTCACTATTTTAATTCTAAAACTCTTTTTCTTTAGCTCTGGGTCTTGCAACCCTAATCCACCGTCTCCCACTGCTCCTATTATTGTGTTGTAAGCTATTTTTGGTGGTTTAGAATCCCAAATAAAATTTAAACCTGCATTTTTAATCCTTCTAGCGATCCACATGGGCATTGGCACCACCCCTAAAACATACCACATCTTTGCCAGTACTAATGAATTAAAAGCCAATACCTTCCCTTTTAATGTTAGTGCTCTTAATTTCCAATAATTTAAAATCCTTTCCATTTTCCCAACCACCTCTTCCCACATCAAATCTCTCCCTACTTTTTCATTCTTCCCAATCCAAACCCCTAAAATTTTCAAATTGTCTTCTTCTTTAAAAGAATAAAAACTTTGTACTTTCTCTCCAACCTCTCCTACACTCATAAAAAATGTTTTTTGTATATTCACTTTAGCTCCAGATCCCTTACAATACCTTTCAATTATATTCATTGATTTTCTTACATCATCCACATCTCTTACTATTAAGGTCGTATCATCTGCATATTGATAAACTTTCTGTAATTCTTCCATTCCTTCTATTTCTATTCCCTTAATTCCCTTTTCCTCTTTTAAAGCCAACCCCAATGCTTCTGCAACTAAGCTATACAACAATGCGGATAGTGGACACCCTTGTCTTATCGATCGTGTTAATTTAAAAGTGTCCGTCACAAATCCATTACATTTAATCTGACTTCTTACATCTTTGTATAAAATCTTTATCCATTTAATAAAATTTTCCCCAAATCCATACTGTTTCAAGACCCCAAATAAAAATTGATGCTCAACTCTATCAAACGCCTTCTCCAGATCCAAGCTAATCACATACCCTCTTTTCTTTTCTGCTATCATAAAACTAACCACATCTCTTATACTACTAATAGTATCCGTTATATCTCTTCCCCTTATTGCATATGCTTGGTTTGTCTGAATTATGTTTGGTAAAATCAATTTTAATCTATTAGCTAAAATTTTTGCCAAAATTTTAAAATCACTATTCAACATTGTTATTGGCCTATAATTTCTTAGATCTTTAATGTCTCCTCTCTTTTTATAAATTAATTTAATCAACCCTATCCCCATAAAATTACTCATTTCATCTCTTTTAAAAATGTCCTCATAAACTCCTTTTAAAATCGGTATCAATACTTTGCTACAAACCTTATAAAATTCATTTGGTATCCCATCTCTTCCTGGACTCTTCCCATTACTCAGCTGCATAATTGCCTCTTCTATTTCCTCTTTTCCAATTTCTTTCTCAGCTAGCTTTTTGTCATCATCATCAACTCTTGCTTTAATTCGTTCCTCAAAAAAATGTTTATGTTCTAGATCCAGTCGCTCACTTCTAAATAATTCTTCGTAAAAATCTTTTATTTCCTTTAATATATCTTGTGTTTCTGTCACTTTTTCTCCATCCTTACTTCTTAACTCTTTTATCATTCCTGATCGTTGCCTATTTTTCTCCATGTTAAAAAAGAATTTTGTACATTTTTCCCCTTCCACTATATACTTTGCTCTACTTCTTACCATTGCTCCTTTACATTTCCTTTCCTCTATTTCTTTTATTTTTTCTTCCAAATGTATAATTCTTTGTGAATCTTTTCCATCCTTACTTTGCTCTTCCTTTAGTTCCCTCCTTATTCTATATTCTTCCCCTTTTTTGGCTTTTTGTATCAACCTACTATGTTCCTTAGTGCATTTACTTATTTCATATTTCATATTATCCCACCATATCCTTTTATCTTCATTGTATAATTGATCTTCCATCTCTCTTTTCATCAATTCTTCTAATTCCATACAAAATTCTTCTGTTTTTAAAATCTCAGTATTTAGCATCCATAACCCTGGTCCCCTTTTTATTCCACTCATATCAATTTCAGCCCATAAAATCTTATGGTCACTTAAAAAAGTTTCTTTATAATATATACCATCTATAAATTCAACTAAATCCCTTTTACTTAAAATAAAATCAATTCTACTTCTACACATGAAATCCATCACCAGCTGTTGTCTTGAAAATTCTCTTATCCCTTCATTTCTTTCTCGCCATACTTCCACCAAATCATTATCTTCCATCATACCTTTTAATTCTTTTCTCCCACTATCAGATTTAAAAACCATTCCTTCAGTAATATCCATTTTACTAAAAATCGTATTAAAATCACCCATTATAACAAAATTCCCCAAACTAGCAACAATTCCTTTAATTTTCCTAAAAAATAAAACTTTTTCTTTTTCAATTACTGGTGCGTGTATATTAAATATAGTCAGACATTCCTCACCTTCTATTTTCACCGCTATACATTTCCCCTCCTTATCATCATACACTACTTTTATTTTTTCTCCCACTCCTCTTTTGATTAAAATCGCTACCCCTCTTCCTCTTCTCCCATCACCATTATTATAAAAAATATCTCCACTCCATTTCTTTTTTAAACCCTCCATTATCTCTTCTCTCCAATTCGTTTCCTGTAATAATATTACATTTGCTTTTTTACATGTTTCCTTCAACCTTTCAAATTTTTCATTTTTCACTACACCTCTAACATTCAATACTGCTATTTTTAGCAGCATTAAATGCATTAAAGTCCATAATGTCCACTTCATTTATTTTCTTCTTCTTCCAAATCCACCAAAACCCCAAAGCTATTTTCATCACAATCTTTTCTTTTGGTCCCCTTTTCTTTACATTTGTCTCTTGTTATATGTCTTTTTTGTGCAAATTCTACACTTGGGGTTACCTTTAGTGGTCTTCTTCTGGTCGTCGTCACCTTTTCCCACTCTGTTCTCCCCATCTCCTCCTTTTCCATTTCAGTTTTGTCCACCTTCACCATCTCCTGTTGTCCTTGTATTCCAGCCTGTGAGTCCATTTGCCTCTGCGAATCCTCATTGTCCTGTTCATCTTCAGTTCTTATCTCTTCTCCCATTCCTTTATCTTCCTTCTTTGCCTTCTGCTTCTTTTCCCTTTCACATGTATCTCTGTCCTCCTCTATTTCACTGTCTCCTTTCCTGTTCTCCACTTCCATTTGCTCAGTTCTCTTGTATGTTGATTCCTCCTCTGTTATGCTGACTTCCATCCTTTCTGCTTCTTTCGTCTTTTCTGGCCTCGTTTCCTCTCGTTGCTCTTCCCTTTGGGTTTCCACAGTCTCATCCTGCATCTGTCCCCCCACCTCTCGTTGCTCCTCCTCCTCCTCTCCTTCACCTCCCATCCAGCATTCACATTTGTCTAGGATTTCTTGACAATCTGGGCACTTCACTACCTTGCAGTCTCTTGCAAAGTGCCCTTGTTGTTCACATTTGTAGCACTGAAACTTAGGGCAGTCCCTCATTACATGTTCCGGATTCATACACAATCGACAGGTTTTAACCTGACGATTATGTATGATCCGAAAATGTTGAGTTCCCTCTGCAGTTTCAAACCTTGTGCTATATGGTAGTGACACTACCTCCTTGGGGAACTTCACCCGTACAAACCGTGTACCGTCTTCAATTTCCGTACCTGGATAGTATCTCCTTCTTATTCTGGAAGTGGGGGTTACTCCCCAACCTTTCAGTTTGTCCAGAATATCTCCGTCCTCAAGGTAGGCTGGCAGATGCATAAATG
>NC_140212.1:25858729-25861229 GCF_951802725.1 Rutilus rutilus | reverse complement strand
ATCAAATATCCGTCATCATTCTTTTCTTTTATGTATTGTATTGTGTCTCTTATACTCATCGTTATGTCTGCTATGTCTCTTCCTTTTACTGCATATGCTTGATTTGTTTTTATTATTTGTGGCATCACTTCTTTTAACCTATTTGCTAAAATCTTTGCTAATATCTTTAAATCAGTATTTAACATTGTTATTGGCCTGTAGTTTTTTAAATCAGTTTGTTCACCTTTCCTTTTATATATTAACTTCATCAGCCCCATTCCCATTCTTTCATTCATCTCTTCCTCTTTAAAAATTTCCTTAAAAACCTCCTTTAAAATCTCTGTTAAAATGTCCTTAAAACGTATATAAAATTCACTTCCCAAACCATCTATCCCTGGGCTTTTCCTTTTATTTAGTTGATCTATCGCTCTTTCGATCTCCTCGTTCTTGATTTCCCCATCACATTCTTTTTTATCCTCTTCACTTAAATTTGTTTCAATATAATTTAACAGTTTCCTTTTTTCCTCTTCTTCCACTCCTCTTGTTTTAAAAAGATCCTCATAAAAAAACTTTATCTCTTCTAGCACTTTTTCATTCCCCTCCACAATCTCTCCACTTCTCCCTTTTATTTCTTTTATTATTCCAACTTTCGCCCTTTTTTTCTCCAAGTCAAAAAAAAACTTTGTACATTTCTCCCCCTCCACCATATATTTGGACTTACTTCTTAATCTTGCCCCCTCATATTCTTTTTCTTCTATTTCTTTCAGTTTCTCCTCTATTTCTTTTATCTTTTTTATGTCTTTATTCTCATTATTTAATTCTCTTTCTAATGTCTCCTTTATTTCTTTTTCTTTGTGTCTTTTACTTATTTGTAAGATTCTGCAATACTTTATTGAAAACTTTTTTACTAGATATTTAACATTCTCCCACCACATTCTTTTATCTTCTTCATACATTGCATTATCCTTCTCTTTCTCTATGATTCCTTTTATCTCTGCAACATAATCTTCATTCTTTAAAATCTCTGTATTTAAAATCCAAGTACCCGGTCCCCTTTGCACATTGCTCCAATCAATTTTAAAACGTAAAAATGTATGATCACTAAAACTGGTTTCTTCGTAGCTGATTTTTTCAATAAAATTCTCCACATTTCTTGTACATAGCACATAATCAATTCTTGTTTTACATATAAAATGCCCCACTATTTGCTTCCTTGAATAAACCTTTTTCCCCCCATTTCTTTCCCTCCATACATCTATTAAATTATTTTCTCTCATCAATTCGTTTAATTCTTTCCTCCCTGTGTCCGATTTAAAAACCATCCCCTCAGCCATGTCTAGTTTGCTAAAAACTGTGTTAAAATCCCCCATCATTATTATTTCCTTATATTTCTTTATTACACTCCTTAAACAGTTAAAAAATTCTTTCTTTTCTTTCTCTTCTGTTGGTGCATGTACATTCACTAAAATTAAATCACGTCCTTCATAATTTACTTCCACAGCCATGCATTTCCCCATCTTATCTTTGTACACCACTTTGGTTGTATTAAAAACATCTTTTCTCATTAAAAACGCCACCCCTCTTCCAAGCCTACCATCCCCATTATTATATAAAATATCCCCTTCCCATTTCTTTCTGTATGCCATCATCACACTCTCTTTCCAATTTGTTTCTTGTAAAACAATGACATCTTCTCCTCTACACTTTTCTTTCACTCTTTCAAATTTTCTCATGTCCATCAGCCCCCTTGCATTAAAAGTAACACAACTTAAAACCATTAAAAGAAAGAAAAATAAATACCTAAAAACCATTATTCTCCATTTTCTCCCTCCAGGCCCTTTAACACTTCATATCTGTTTGCACTTTCATCTTGGCTCCTTGTCATAGTCCTTTTTCTTGCATTTTCCAAATTCGGTGTTACCTTTAATGATCTCCTTCTTATTTGTCCTCTTCCCCCTCTGTCTTTGTCCATATTGTCCATTGTTATTTCTTCTTCACTTTCCATCTCTTTACTTTGATCCTTCCTTCCTTTTCCATCTTTCTCCACGTCATCCCGATAACTTTTAAAACTGTCTGATATTTCCATTGCTGTCCATTGCGTGTCCTGCTCCATTGTTTGTTCTTTATCTTTATCGATCTCTTTTTCGCCTTCTCCTTCCTCTCTGTTGCTCGTTCCTCCTCCTTTTTGTTGTACGTTTTCTTCCTCTTGTCCTTCATCGATTTGTCCTTCCTCCTCATTGTTTCCTTCATGCACCTGTCCGTCCACCTGATTTTTCCTACCTCCTGCCTCTTCCTCCATCCAACACTCACATTTGTTTAAAGTTTCTTTGCAATCCGGGCATCTGACAGCGTTGCAATCTCTTGCAAAGTGTCCCCTCTCCTCACATTTATAGCACTTAAAATCCGGGCATTCCTTTAGCATGTGTTCTGGGCTCATGCACAGCCTACAGGTCTTCACCTGGTGACTGTGCACCACCCTAAAATGCTGCTGCCCTTCTGCTGTTTCCAGCCTAGTGCTGTA
>NC_140212.1:25848729-25851229 GCF_951802725.1 Rutilus rutilus | reverse complement strand
TCCTCCCCCTCTCACCTCCTCATTTACACCCATCTTTACCATCATCATCGCATGATCACTTACTCCCACAAACTTATATTTCACATTTTTTACATATTTTAACATTTCTCTTTTAGCTAAACATAAATCAATACGACTTTGTTTTAAAACACCCATCACCAATTGCCTTCTCGAAAAGTCTTTTTTGTAGGGATTCTCATCCCTCCATACATCCACAATGTCCTCATTCTGCATCCATTCAATCAAATACTTTCTGGATGCATCAGACTTAAAGTTCGCACTACTAGACGCATCCAGCCTTGTGCACCATACATTAAAATCACCAACAACTATGAAGTTTCCTTTACACAATGTCTTGATTTCTCTGAAAACTTCCTTTCTTTCAATTTCTATGTTGGGAGCATAAATGTTTATCAGCCTGAAGAGTTCATTTTGAAACACAAATTCAGTCACTAACAGTCTCCCATTACCATCTTTATATATTTGCTTCACATTGTTTAGTCTATCTCCTTTTATCAAGGTTGCCACTCCACAGGATTTTACAGTCCCATGATTCACTATAATGTCACCATCCCACCTCTTTTTTATGTTGTCCATCATTTCATCAGACCAATGAGTTTCTTGCAAACACAGTATATCCGCTTTTAAAAAACCTTTAATTTTCTCAAACTTGTTCATGTCTCTTAATCCATTGCTGTTTAGACAGGCAATGTTCAGGATGCCCCACATAACAAGTATCAAAATTTTAAGCATAGACAAACTCATTTTGGTAAATCCAAGCACTTACTTTCTGCCGTATGCTCCTTCAGATCTTTCTTCTTCCTCTTCTTCTGCACCCTTTTCCCTTCACTTGTGTCCATATCCTCTTCATCAATTGACACTAGACTCTCTGGCACCCCTCCACACTCCTCTACCTGCAGCTTTTCACTTTGCCTTTTCGCACCGCCAGCTTCCTGACTCTCTCCATCACCATTCGCTGTCTCCGCTTCTCCATCTTCACACCTCGAGCCCCTCATCGCCATCTCCTTTCCAGGTTCCGCTCTCCTCACTTTCTTTTTCCTTTCTCTTTCTCTCTGCTTTAGCCCCGGAGCCTCCTCCTCCTTACCGCTCACATTCTCCGCTGCTCTCCGCTCCGCTGTTTCTTTTTCTCCACTCCATGCATCTCTTGTAGTCACTTCACCTTCCTCTCCTTCGATCTCCACTTCTTCAATCACCTCGTACAGATCCGAGTCGCCCTCACTGCTGTTTTCCTCTTCCATCTCCGACGGTGTTTCACACACACACAATCCAGGTCTCATGTTGCATGTAACGCAGTTCGCCTCCTTACACTCTCTAGCGTAATGTCCTTGCTCACCACATTTAAAACATCTAAAACTTGGACAGTCTCTCACAATGTGTCCAGGCTTAATGCATAGACGGCAGACTTTTACTTGCCTGTCATGGATCACTCTGAAGTGCTCCGTCCCTCCGAGTGTCTCGAACTTAGTTGAATATGGCAGCGACTTCACCACATCATTAAATTTTACTTTTAAAAATCTGGTCCCATCCGCGATGTCAGTCCCCGGCCACATCCTCCTTTTTACCTTTGAAACAGCTTTCACTCCCCATTCCGTCAGCTTTTTTAAAATCTCCTCATCCTGAATGTACGTCGGCAGTCCTAGAAACGAGACTACCATCTCCGTACAGTCCACCTCCTTCGCCATCACCCGACTGTTTTTTATCTTTAGCCCGTCCAACAGCTTCTCCTTTCCTTTTTCCTCTTCCATAGTCAACTCGTACTCCTTTGGTGTTTTATATCTGCAGCCGATCACCACTCCGCACTCCTCTCTCACTTTCTTCAGTAACTCCATCATCGTAATCCTGTCTTCTCCTTCTATTTCCACCAGCACTGTTAGCCTCTTTTCGTAGTTCCTTCTTCTTTGATCCATCTCTCCGTCGATTTCTCTTGCATTTCTTTTCTCCATTCCTCTCCCGTTCTCCATTTTGTCCTCCCGCGTTGTCGCCGTCTCAGCACAGAAAGTATCTATCCCCAAACAGCAAAGGCCGCTTGGGGATAAAATAACTTTCTTGCAAAACAAGCTCCTCTTTTCCACAAAAGTTGTTTTAAAGACCAACACTTTACTTTCCAACTCTCAAAATCACTCTTTTTTTTTGCTTTCTTCAGCACGCTACACCACTTCCTACTTCCACCTGGGCGTTCTCAAAGTGGTATGGCCGTAAGCGAAATCTGCTGCCAAAAACGGGCTATTTAAAAGGTTAGAACATTAGTGAAGTAAACTAAAAAGCTTACAGCACCTGGTATTCCCAGGCGGTCTCCCATCCAAGTACTAACCAGGCCCGACTCTGCTTAGCTTCCGAGATCAGACGAGATCGGGCGTTCTCAAAGTGGTATGGCCGTAAGCGAAATTTGCTGTCAAAAACGGGCTTTTTGAAGAAATTCATAGATTTTTCAGATTTTCTGAAGAAACTCTGCTGCCAAGACTGGGCTTTTTGAAGAAAC
>NC_140212.1:25841229-25843729 GCF_951802725.1 Rutilus rutilus | reverse complement strand
TACTGCACTTTTAACTTCATCATATTGTTTTTCCAGACTAGCCACACTATATTCCTCTTTTTCTTCATCCATAGCATCTATAATCACTTGTAAAGGCAAAAATCCATCTTTAAATTCATACAAAACATCTTTGACTTGCCTTATCCCTACTCCCCACCATTTCTTAAAAAATAAAACTTGACCATTAAAAACAATATTACTGTTTAAGAAAATGGGTTGATTAAGGACCGTTTTTCTCCCAAATGGCTTAAAATCAATCTCTTTGAGAAAAAAACCCCAAGCAACTAAAACCTCTTTATAAAAATTTGGTATCCCCTCCATCATCCAATTTTTGAGTTTCATCCATAAAATGTTATCATTTAAAAATACATTCCCACATTTTGCTAAAAAATGTTTCATTGTAATTTTCCAATCTCCCTTTTTATCCATGTCCAAATATTTTTTAACCACTTTCACTCTCATACTTTTCTTTTTTAGTTCTATATCAACAAGTCCCAACCCTCCCTCTTCTGGCCTTCCAATGAGTGTGTGGTAGGCTATTCTTGGGGTTTTTTTCTCCCATATAAAATCCATAATATATTCTTTTACTCTTTTTTCCACCCATTTTGGCATTGAAACCACTGATAAAATGTACCACATTTTGGTTAACATTAAAACATTCACTATTAAAACCCTCCCTTTCAAATTCAAAATTCTTCTTTGCCAAAAATTCAATCTGCTTTTCATTGCACCTATAACCTCTTCCCACATTCTATCTGTTGCACACTTCTCATCTTTACCTAGCGTTACTCCTAAAATCTTCATTTCTTGTACCTCTTTAAAACCCAAAACCTCTTTTAAATCAGACACTTCTCCAAATCTCATATAAACAGTTTTTTCCTCATTTACTTTTGCTCCTGTACCTTTACAAAACCTTGTCACCCTTTCCATAACATTTTCAACACTTTTATAATCTTCCACAATTAGTGTCGTGTCATCTGCATATTGGAATACTTTTGTTTCTTCTAGACCCTCCTCAATTTTTATCCCTTTTATTTCTTTATCTTTTTGAATTAACATCCCTAGTGGTTCTGCTATCAGCGTATATAGTTGTGCTGATAATGGACATCCTTGTCTAATGGATCTTGTGACATTAAAAGGATTGGTTAAAAAGCCGTTACATTTCACTCTTGTCATTATATTTCTATATAAAATCCTTAACCACTCTTTAAAATTCTCCCCAAAACCAAAATGATCTAAAATCGCAAATAAAAACTCATGTTCCACTCTATCGAAAGCCTTCTCAAAGTCTAAGCTAATTATATATCCTTTCCTATTATTTTCCTTTAAAATGCTCATTATGTCTCGTATACCACTTGTTGTATCCGCTATATCCCTCCCTGTCACCCCGTAAGCCTGGTTTGTCTCAATTATTTTTGGTAAAACATTCTTCAATCTACTTGATAAAATTTTAGCTAAAATCTTCAAATCTGCATTCAACATTGTAATCGGCCTATAATTCTTCAAACTCTTTTTATCACCTTTTCTTTTATAAATCAACTTCATTAGTCCCATACTCATTCTTTGATCCAGCTCCTTTTTCTTAAAAATTTCATCATACACTTCTTTTAAGATCTTACTTATTTCCTTCTTAAAAATCTTATAAAATTCATTCACTATTCCATCTATTCCCGGACTTTTTTTACTGTTTAGACTTTCTATCGCTTGTATTATCTCTTCTTCCTTTATTTCCTCATCACAGTCCTCTTTATCTTCTTCTTCTACTCTCGCTTTGATATGTTGCAGTAAATAATTTTTATTTTCCTCTTCTATGCCTTCCTCTCTAAACAAGTCTTCATAAAAAATCCTTACTTCATTTAAGAGTAACTCTGTTCCTATTATGCATTCTTCGTCTTTGTTTTTCAGTTCTTTTATTATATCTGCCCTTCCCCTTCTTCTTTCTAGGTCAAAAAAAAATTTAGTACATTTTTCCCCTTCTATTGTGTATCTAGCTTTGCTCCTTAGTCTTGCCCCTTGACATTTTTCCTCTTCCATTTTCCTCAGCTTCTCTTCTAACTCTACAATTTTTTGAATATCCATTACCTTTTCATTTGTTTCTCTTCTTAAACTTTCTCTAATTCCCTGCTCTTTGGCATTTTTGGCTTTTCTGATACCTTTACTAAATTCAATTGAATACTTCTTTATTTCATATTTTACATTTTCCCACCATATTCGTTTGTCCTCCCCATACATTCCATCCTTCTTTTCCTGTTCCATTAAATCATATATTCCCAATTTATAATTCTCATCTTTTAAAATTTCAGAATTTAAAATCCACACCCCTGGTCCCTTATCCTCCTTGTTAAACTCTACTTTCCACCTTATCATCTTGTGATCACTAAATCCAGTGTCACTATAAACAATATCATCTATAAAATAATCTATATCCCTTGTACTTAAAATAAAATCAATTCTCGTTTGATTCAAAAAATTACCAACCAAGCTCCTTCTAGTAAATTCT
>NC_140212.1:24453729-24503729 GCF_951802725.1 Rutilus rutilus | reverse complement strand
AGCTAAAGTTCCGTTTCGGTCTGTCGAGTGAGAGAGCGGTTACCGAAGGCAAACTTCTCCAAATATCCAAGGGCAAAAGTGAGCCATACAACAAAGAGTTGGAGGGACACAACCTCCAACCGGAACTTTACCTACAAAAACGCTGGTACATAGAGGCCTATGCCAAATCGATTGACCTCATGCCTGAGAGCCTGATAGGTTACAAGTTACTGGTGCGAACACAATCCGAATTCGATCAATATCGGAAGTTATTACAGATGCTCGATGGTGTTTTAAAATGAGTTTTGAGCAGGACCTCTCTGGAACACAGGCCTCCACCACCCGGAACAAAACATCCATCCATCCATACATCCATCCATCCAGGCGCCACAGCAAACTTGAGCTGATGTAAACTTTCACATAACACCCGCTGTCTTCTTTGAACACAAGGCAACTGACCAAGCTGTATACGCTAAAAGGGGCCAAGAAAGGTCGTGTCATGCGTCCTAAATGACACGGATGCGCTAGTGGACATACGTGTGCTAAATTCTGGGGCTGCGTTGGTGGTTACATGGCAGCACATCAACGAAAAACAGCCGTCGGCCCTGGGTGGGCTCGAACCACCAACCTTTCGGTTAACAGCCGAACGCGCTGACCGATTGCGCCACAGAGACCTGCGGCGAGCCAGTCCGTGGGTAAGAGAAGAAAAAAAAAGCAGACTTGGACTTTTCCGGCAAATCACGGACTCGCTTGTTTTCACGCTGGAAACCGAGACCCCGTTGGGAAGAGAGAGGACTAATAGATACACCCAACGTGGGGCTCGAACCCACGACCCTGAGATTAAGAGTCTCATGCTCTACCGACTGAGCTAGCCGGGCAGCCGCGGTGACCTTCCGCGGGCTGGTCGCGGTTTTTATCCGTGCCTAAATTGCGCCCGTCAAACGGAACCTCACATTTCGCAGAGGCTTGGCATAGCGTCTTGCGGGTAAAGTCAGGCTTAAGCCTAGAGGTAGGCTTAGAGTGTACTTTGTTTGTCTTAGCCATATCTGTTGTTGGGGGATGCAACTTGACCCAGTAGAGCAGGCCAATAATATGCACGATCACAACCAGGAGCTAAAGTTCCGTTTCGGTCTGTCGAGTGAGAGAGCGGTTACCGAAGGCAAACTTCTCCAAATATCCAAGGGCAAAAGTGAGCCATACAACAAAGAGTTGGAGGGACACAACCTCCAACCGGAACTTTACCTACAAAAACGCTGGTACATAGAGGCCTATGCCAAATCGATTGACCTCATGCCTGAGAGCCTGATAGGTTACAAGTTACTGGTGCGAACACAATCCGAATTCGATCAATATCGGAAGTTATTACAGATGCTCGATGGTGTTTTAAAATGAGTTTTGAGCAGGACCTCTCTGGAACACAGGCCTCCACCACCCGGAACAAAACATCCATCCATCCATACATCCATCCATCCAGGCGCCACAGCAAACTTGAGCTGATGTAAACTTTCACATAACACCCGCTGTCTTCTTTGAACACAAGGCAACTGACCAAGCTGTATACGCTAAAAGGGGCCAAGAAAGGTCGTGTCATGCGTCCTAAATGACACGGATGCGCTAGTGGACATACGTGTGCTAAATTCTGGGGCTGCGTTGGTGGTTACATGGCAGCACATCAACGAAAAACAGCCGTCGGCCCTGGGTGGGCTCGAACCACCAACCTTTCGGTTAACAGCCGAACGCGCTGACCGATTGCGCCACAGAGACCTGCGGCGAGCCAGTCCGTGGGTAAGAGAAGAAAAAAAAAGCAGACTTGGACTTTTCCGGCAAATCACGGACTCGCTTGTTTTCACGCTGGAAACCGAGACCCCGTTGGGAAGAGAGAGGACTAATAGATACACCCAACGTGGGGCTCGAACCCACGACCCTGAGATTAAGAGTCTCATGCTCTACCGACTGAGCTAGCCGGGCAGCCGCGGTGACCTTCCGCGGGCTGGTCGCGGTTTTTATCCGTGCCTAAATTGCGCCCGTCAAACGGAACCTCACATTTCGCAGAGGCTTGGCATAGCGTCTTGCGGGTAAAGTCAGGCTTAAGCCTAGAGGTAGGCTTAGAGTGTACTTTGTTTGTCTTAGCCATATCTGTTGTTGGGGGATGCAACTTGACCCAGTAGAGCAGGCCAATAATATGCACGATCACAACCAGGAGCTAAAGTTCCGTTTCGGTCTGTCGAGTGAGAGAGCGGTTACCGAAGGCAAACTTCTCCAAATATCCAAGGGCAAAAGTGAGCCATACAACAAAGAGTTGGAGGGACACAACCTCCAACCGGAACTTTACCTACAAAAACGCTGGTACATAGAGGCCTATGCCAAATCGATTGACCTCATGCCTGAGAGCCTGATAGGTTACAAGTTACTGGTGCGAACACAATCCGAATTCGATCAATATCGGAAGTTATTACAGATGCTCGATGGTGTTTTAAAATGAGTTTTGAGCAGGACCTCTCTGGAACACAGGCCTCCACCACCCGGAACAAAACATCCATCCATCCATACATCCATCCATCCAGGCGCCACAGCAAACTTGAGCTGATGTAAACTTTCACATAACACCCGCTGTCTTCTTTGAACACAAGGCAACTGACCAAGCTGTATACGCTAAAAGGGGCCAAGAAAGGTCGTGTCATGCGTCCTAAATGACACGGATGCGCTAGTGGACATACGTGTGCTAAATTCTGGGGCTGCGTTGGTGGTTACATGGCAGCACATCAACGAAAAACAGCCGTCGGCCCTGGGTGGGCTCGAACCACCAACCTTTCGGTTAACAGCCGAACGCGCTGACCGATTGCGCCACAGAGACCTGCGGCGAGCCAGTCCGTGGGTAAGAGAAGAAAAAAAAAGCAGACTTGGACTTTTCCGGCAAATCACGGACTCGCTTGTTTTCACGCTGGAAACCGAGACCCCGTTGGGAAGAGAGAGGACTAATAGATACACCCAACGTGGGGCTCGAACCCACGACCCTGAGATTAAGAGTCTCATGCTCTACCGACTGAGCTAGCCGGGCAGCCGCGGTGACCTTCCGCGGGCTGGTCGCGGTTTTTATCCGTGCCTAAATTGCGCCCGTCAAACGGAACCTCACATTTCGCAGAGGCTTGGCATAGCGTCTTGCGGGTAAAGTCAGGCTTAAGCCTAGAGGTAGGCTTAGAGTGTACTTTGTTTGTCTTAGCCATATCTGTTGTTGGGGGATGCAACTTGACCCAGTAGAGCAGGCCAATAATATGCACGATCACAACCAGGAGCTAAAGTTCCGTTTCGGTCTGTCGAGTGAGAGAGCGGTTACCGAAGGCAAACTTCTCCAAATATCCAAGGGCAAAAGTGAGCCATACAACAAAGAGTTGGAGGGACACAACCTCCAACCGGAACTTTACCTACAAAAACGCTGGTACATAGAGGCCTATGCCAAATCGATTGACCTCATGCCTGAGAGCCTGATAGGTTACAAGTTACTGGTGCGAACACAATCCGAATTCGATCAATATCGGAAGTTATTACAGATGCTCGATGGTGTTTTAAAATGAGTTTTGAGCAGGACCTCTCTGGAACACAGGCCTCCACCACCCGGAACAAAACATCCATCCATCCATACATCCATCCATCCAGGCGCCACAGCAAACTTGAGCTGATGTAAACTTTCACATAACACCCGCTGTCTTCTTTGAACACAAGGCAACTGACCAAGCTGTATACGCTAAAAGGGGCCAAGAAAGGTCGTGTCATGCGTCCTAAATGACACGGATGCGCTAGTGGACACACGTGTGCTAAATTCTGGGGCTGCGTTGGTGGTTACATGGCAGCACGTCAACGAAAAACAGCCGTCGTCCCTGGGTGGGCTCGAACCACCAACCTTTCGGTTAACAGCCAAACGCGCTGACCGATTGCGCCAAAGCTGGGGAACAATAGTCTGTTTGAGGAAGGGGAGAAGGAAAAAGAAGGGGAAGAAGGGGAAGGAGGAAAAAGAGAGAAAAGAGAAGGAAAAAAAGAGAAAAATGAAAGGAAAGGGAAGGGAAAGGGAAAAGGTAAACCCACCTTTCACACTTCTGTGTGATTTTTGGTAGATTGGTATTCATATTTTATAGAAAATTGCCTTTTTATATATTTCATGGGCAAATCACTGACGTGAACGACATCGGTTCGAGTCCCACCTCGGACAAGGTCTACAAAGTCTACAAAGAAAGCTGATTGTGAATGAAAATAAATAATTTGCCACCAAGGTTAATTTCTTTGTGATCTGATACTGATTTTTCAATGGAAACTGCATAAAATGTAAGCATTCTTTTCTTAATGTATATATGTATATAAACCTATATGTATACATTTCATATGATTTTATGACTTAACACTTATTTTATTAAAAAAGTGTTTTTATCGATACATGTTCTTATTTAATAATTACCCATATGACTATGGAGTTCCTTGAAATGTGCTATACATGAGATATATAGGCCTATAATAATAATAATAATAATAATAATAACAATGTTTTGACTCAGGCTCACTGAATGATTAATGAATGACGAAAAACTATTCTATGAACAATAAAATGTTTTTTATTTTTAACAATAAAATATAACATTAAACTATGCACATATTAATAAAGAGTATATATATATATAAAACATGGAAAATGACAAAAAGAACCTCCCACCTAATAATGATAATAATAACAATAACAAATAGATAAATAATAACAGTAGTAAACACACAAAAGTAAAAACAGTATGAGTATTTAAAAATATATAAAAACATATAAAATAAAAGTCCCTGAGTGGGGTCGAACCACTAACCTAATAATAAATAACAAATATAATAGTAATAAATGCTTACACAAAGATAGAAACTATTTCTTTTTTTTTACTTTTTCAAGCCACTGTTCTTTTGTAAGTGTCTCTGTGACAGGGCAGTAGATAGTCCCTCTAAACTGGCTGTGCCCGGTCGCCGCTGTCCTAAATTGCCCACACTTCCTGCAGGTATTTGCCTCAACCTTTCTGTGGTAGGGACGAGGGACAGTGGGTTGAGACTGACTGACCGTGGCAGGAGGTGGGAGGACGAAACTGGGAGTCACTGGGGCTATAGGAAGAGGGCTTTGAGGGACAACAAACAGTGTGAAGGTAGGGGTAGTGTGGGAGGCAAGAGGGACAGTCGGGCTGGGGCTGGGAAGGACAGGTTCTGGAAGCTGGGGTTGAAGGTTGCCAACAGGCCGAGGAATTATCGGCCTCAGGGTTGTCAGTTTGGGTATGACTGCCTCAGTTGTATTGCCAGTGATGCGTCTTTTTAGTTTCGCTTGCCCAGCTGTGCTTTGTGGCAGTTTGTAAATATGCTGCTCTCCCTGGACCTGGGGTGGAGCAACAGCACGGACACCGGCAGGTGGGAGAGCCTCAGCAGCAAGACCAAGAGGGTCAGGCAGATCCATCCCCTGAAGCAGAAGAGTCTGATCTTGCTTCTTAATCCTGCCGTTGTGCCACTGAACCAGAGTGGTCTGATTCACCTCCACCAGCTGGAGAGTAGTGTCCTGCATGATGGCACCATTAGACAGGATCAGCTGCCGGATCTTTCTGTAATCTTGTAAAACAAGAGACCAGCGACTCAGCGTCACCTTCTCTTTCTTCCTTGGACTTTGATGGATGCGACAGAGCCTGATGAAAATGGCCTCCACGAGACGACAGCAGTCTGGCCATTGGGCAGGTGAAGCTGTAGATGCCAACACACTCCGTTTCAGGCTGTCCACTCCAGGGGTGAAAACAGCCTTCTTTTTTGGAGACCTGAACCTCCCTGTGGTCAGCCTGTCCTGGTGTCTGGCAGCAAACTTCACTCGCTGCTTGTCATATTCAAGCAGGCTCTGCCACAAGCACACAATGTCATCAACCTGAAGAAGGTAAGAAGTATAGAGGCATAGGTGAGTTAAAAGGAAACTGGTAATTTCGTATACATAGTTCAGTAACACTGTTATTACAGTCACATTGTTTTGTGTGGTCTTTTCCATGTTAACAAACATTCAAAATGTTTGCATACCTGCTGTCTGCTCAGTGTTAACCCTGTGCTTGTCCTCAGCTCTACCAAATACTCAGCCAGTCTGTCCACCCGGTCCATTCCTGGAATGTTTTGGTCATCCACAGCCTAAAATAGTATAATTTTAAATGGTAAAGAAAAAAAGAGATTAGTGAAATGACATCTTAATGGTAGTATTAATCAGTTTGTTGAATTACAAATTAATTTCTGTTCGTGGCAAGTTCCTATGGTGAAATTTACATACCAAAAGCTCCTCAGGCACCTGAGTGGGGGAACCTGGTGCATACTGGACTATGGATGTAGTTGACCGAGAGGAGGAGGCGGCAGCAGCTGGCTGAGAGAAGGCAGACTGGGATGAGGCAGCAGCAGACTGGGATGAGGGAGCAGCAGATTGGGAGAAGGCAGACTGGGATGAGGCAGCAGCAGACTGGGAGAAGGCAGACTGGGAGAAGGCAGACTGGGATGAGGCAGCAGCAGACTGGGAGAAGGCAGACTGGGATGAGGCAGCAGCAGACTGGGAGAAGGCAGACTGGGATGAGGCAGCAGCAGACTGGGAGAAGGCAGACTGGGAGAAGGCAGCAGCAGACTGGGAGAAGGCAGACTGGGATGAGGCAGCAGCAGACTGGGAGAAGGCAGACTGGGATGAGGCAGCAGCAGACTGGGAGAAGGCAGACTGGGATGAGGCAGCAGCAGACTGGGAGAAGGCAGACTGGGATGAGGCAGCAGCAGACTGGGAGAAGGCAGACTGGGAGAAGGCAGACTGGGATGAGGCAGCAGCAGACTGGGAGAAGGCAGACTGGGATGAGGCAGCAGCAGACTGGGAGAAGGCAGACTGGGATGAGGCAGCAGCAGACTGGGAGAAGGCAGACTGGGAGAAGGCAGCAGCAGACTGGGAGAAGGCAGACTGGGATGAGGCAGCAGCAGACTGGGAGAAGGCAGACTGGGATGAGGCAGCAGCAGACTGGGAGAAGGCAGACTGGGATGAGGCAGCAGCAGACTGGGAGAAGGCAGACTGGGATGAGGCAGCAGCAGACTGGGAGAAGGCAGACTGGGATGAGGCAGCAGCAGACTGGGAGAAGGCAGACTGGGAGAAGGCAGCAGCAGACTGGGAGAAGGCAGACTGGGATGAGGCAGCAGCAGACTGGGAGAAGGCAGACTGGGATGAGGCAGCAGCAGACTGGGAGAAGGCAGACTGGGATGAGGCAGCAGCAGACTGGGAGAAGGCAGACTGGGATGAGGCAGCAGCAGACTGGGAGAAGGCAGACTGGGATGAGGCAGCAGCAGACTGGGATGAAGACGCAGTAGACAGGGATGAGGGAGCAGCAGACTGGGAGAAGGCAGACTGGGATGAGGCAGCAGCAGACTGGGAGAAGGCAGACTGGTATGAGGCAGCAGCAGACTGGGAGAAGGCAGACTGGGATGAGGCAGCAGCAGACTGGGATGAAGGAGCAGTAGACAGGGATGAGGGATGAATAGGCTGAACTGTAGGTGGGTTACAGTTAGCTTCATCTTCAAGGAGGAAACTCAGTGTAGGGTCCTCATTGATGTCCTCCTCAAATCCTTCATCCTGCTCATCTACATTCACTTCCTCCAGCAGCTGGTCTGTCTGCTCATTGTCAGTATCCATCGACTGAAGTGGCTGCCCTGTCTGACTAAGTAGATAGTCCACTCCAATTAGCTCCCCTAAAAACAGAATGCAGTGTGTTAAACATTTAGCCCTTTCATTAGCAAATAACCATGTGCTTTAAAATGTACTGTGAGAGTCTTACCAGTGTACTGTGCAGGAGGTTGGAAGGTGGGCACAAGCTTCTCTCCAAAAACATTCAGGCTGTTGGTGTTGATGCTTTGCACCACCTGCCCTGCGTAGGTGAGAAGAGGGGAGGGTTTTGTGGAAATTGATGCTGCTGCCCGGTCTTGGTTCCACCTGTTCAGGCCTTCCAGGAGATACAACTGAAAATTCAGTGTGTTAGCACTGGTTCCTGTAAAGAAGTGAACAATGAAAACCATTAAACTGGAATAATGAGTTCCTTCAGAAAATATAATAAGTGAATATGTACTATACTGCAAACACAATGAGACACAAACCTGGAATGAACCTGTTCAGGTGAAGGTGGAAAGATTCAAGGGAGGTTGAGCCCCTAGCACATCTGTACTTTGTGAGAACTAATCCTCCCTTGGTGGTGGTGGTGCCTGTCACAGTGTAGAGAAAAACACCTGGTGGATCCTGGATGCACTTAACATGCCTCATCTGAACACGCCAGATGTGCTCTATCCTCACTGTGTCCAGCAGAGGAACCCCCATCATATCTCCCCCCTTATCCCCCATCAGTTCCTGCAGAAGCCTGTCAAGGTAGCGGGTTGTGGACTCCACCCCACGAGTCCTCCGACGGCAGTAGAGCGCCAGCTCTTTTTTAGTGATGCGTTGGTCCACAAGGTTATCGGTGATGACAGGCACACCTTCCTCCTGCAGTTGCTCTCTCTTTGCCCGCCGCAACAAAGCCACATCATCTGGGTCCCATTCAAAAATGCACGCAGAGAGACGTGACATGAAGACTGGGTAGAGAGGATGAGCATCAGTGGTGCACCCCACTGCCAGCCGACGCATGAAGTGCCAGATGTCCAGCCTGATATTGAGATCAGGCCATCCTCCAAATCTGGCCTGTAGCTTGCTCTGCCCCTTCTCTATGCAGCAGCCACAGTCAACGTACAGCAACAGTGGTGGAGCCACGGCCGCCTGGCTGTACCTGTGAATCAGTCCGGAGACCATGGTGTCCAGTGCTGGACCTTCCTGAGCAGTCAAGACACTGATAAGAATTTGTCCTGTCTCATTGCCAACAGAAGTCACCCACTGTGCTGTTCCCCTGGCTGTGCCTGCCAACTTCTTTGTGATCTAAAATCAACAAAATTAAAAATATTAATAAAGCATAACACAAATAATTTTCAAACTTCACAACAGTTAAATATCAGTAATAATGTCAAACAATTACCTGTTTTGTTGAGTCCATTTTCAAAATCGTCCCAAACGTGGAGGTTATGCTAGCCTTTATGTGGTCTATGCGACTGATAATGTCCCTCCCATAAACTGAAAGCAGCCACTTGCTAGTAGGGACATCAATGGGCTCTGGAGGCTTTTGGCACATGACAGGTAAGAGGCTGGGGCGGTTGATAAAACCAGCACACTCCTCCATATAGTGCGCCAAGCGGTCAAGCCACTCCTCCCCATGGTTCTCCCTCAGCTGTTTGACGAGTCTTGTAGGACTGTTGCCCAGCGTCCGTTCCCTCAGCATGCGAATGACACGAATGTCACAAGCATACCTTTGTGTAGAAGAGAAGATTTGCTTATGTAATTTATTTTATGCTAAATAAAAAAACACTTTTATTTTGCATTTACTTCATATTACACATTTCTGCTTCAGAAAATACATGATTAATTATGAAATATTAATGTCTTTATTATAAACACATTCCAAAATTCTGTACAAGGCGTGTAGATTGTAACTCACTTCTGTGTCAAAATCAGACGGAACAGTCTTCTGTGGGGCACGTCGAGCTGGTCCAGGACAGTCTGACTGGTAGACAGGTAACTCAGGCAACAAACAGTACACCTGAGAGTCTCTGTTACCATGAGGTAGTACCTGTCGATGTCCAGGACCTTCCGTGCTCTCTTGTGGAGGCCATAGCCAGTCAGCTGCTTTCCACATGCAGGACAGAACAGTCTGAACTTCCACAAGTGGTAGGGCATCCATACCAGAAGCCTGTGATTAAAAAAGCGATCTGGAGATGGAGCCTGGTGGTAGATGAGGGAAGGGACGGGTGGCTCATACCAGAGCTTCAAGTCTGTCCGAAGTCTGCCAGAGTGAAAGAGTGCAGAAGCAATCCACCTCTGATCCTGTGAGGGGATTGTCTGCCTCATTTTAGTGGGCAGCCAAAATTGATCTGGCTCAGATGCAGGAGCAGGTCCGGGCATAGAAGGGGCAACATGCTCCTCCTGATTCAAAAGCAATGAAAGATTAGAGATGTAATATTAAAACATTGTTTCTCTCAAGTTTGCATATAAGTAATTCTACAAGGGGCATTAGTGGACATTTCATATCCATTTATGATAATTAGCCTATATACTTTCAAACAAAATGATCTTTTAAGGCAGATTTAATATAAAAAAATAAGTTTCTGTCCTTAATGACTGTGCTGTGAATATCACATGAATATCTGCAAAAAAATATTCTTAAATTATTTTTAAAAAAATCACTGTATACATGGGTGAATGGGAAAAAATAACGCTCGGATACATGTTTTACTTGAAGTTTAACATTCAATTTGCATGTAACGATTGACAAATTCACCAGGGAATCATAATTTTCCTTGTAATATCAAGATGGTGTTTAATGATTATGCTTGGTAACTAGCAGATATGTTATGACAAATATATAAACTGAAAGTCATTTTTGTAATGTACCCCCAATTTTTAGAATAAGACACATTTACTTCACACACAGGAAATAAGAGATGCCACAAAAAATAGATGGGCACTCACCAAGGATGTAATAGTCGGACTAGCTGCAGAAGGAGGTCTGGCTGCAGAAGGAGGTCTGGCTGCAGGAGAAGCACTGGTTGAAGGAGGTCTGGCTGCAGAAGGAGGTCTGGCTGCAGGAGAAGCACTGGTTGAAGGAGGTCTGGCTGCAGAAGGAGGTCTGGCTGCAGGAGACGGAATGGTTGAAGGAGGTCTGGCTGCAGAAGGAGATCTGGCAACAGGAGAAGCACTGGTTGCCGGTTGAATGGTTGAAAGAGAAGGACTGGATGAAGGTGAAAGACTGGGTCTGGCTGAAGGAGGCGGACTGTGACTACCAGGCTGTAAAGATACATATTGTACATTATCAACAAACATAATAATGATGATGAAACATATTTTCTTTTTAAATTACCTGAATCTGCCTTGGTACATTTAGGTTGGGTTTGGCTGCTGAACTAATGGATCCTCCAAATCGTGGCTTTGTAAACTAAAAGAGGGAGATTATAGAACAGATTGACATGCATGTAATATCATACATGCATTGGAAATTTGAAGATATTAATTCCCTATTGAAAAATACACAAATAATCTTCCAGCCCACCAGTAATAGGCATTGGGAAATTCTGGAGATAATTGCTTGTGGAGGAGGTAATCTACTCAAATATTAAAATAATGTGTTACCATTGATAAGTTAAGTGCAGGCCGTGTAAAGGTCGGGGCTGAGGTAGAGGTTGGGACCGCGGTAGGAGTGGATGCAGGTGGAGCACTTGTGGCCTGGTAAAGAACAATCAAGAATGAGGAAAACAGGTTTTATTCATCTTTCATTCATGGTACTTTTTACAGATCTAAATAAGCACAGGCATGCCAAAATCTAACATTAACAGACATTTATACATTTAATCAGGACAATCTGTCTCTGTACACCAGCAAGAGTCTGAGGGCAGAAGCAGCAAGGAGAAGCTGTATAAATATAACACCCAATAAAATAAAATCAATACTAACTGGTCTCTTTGGCAATTTTTATTTACATTACATTTCAGTGTTTTTGTTTGCTTGTTGTGTTTTTTTTTTTTTTTATCTGTAATGAGGTCATAAATAAAACCTGTGCTTCGTAATCTGTGGATACATCTATTTTGATATTTCATATTGACACACATTAAATATATTCACATTATAATATTTCTTATTTCATTTACAATAATACACTAATTATTAGAGCCTAACTGCAAATAACCACTGAAATTGTAATTGACTGTCTTATATAAATAACATAAATATTATTGATATAGGTAATGGTAATGAGTGCTGACACATCAACTTTGCTTGAGGTAAGATTTAAAAGCTTTATATAAAATATTTTTCTGAATAAATTAGCAAAAACCAAAACATTTCAGAAGTTATCTCTAAATACATTTTTTTTTTTTTTTATCTCTGGCTATTTAATAGCTGGAGGAGCTATGGGACTAGATAGCCAAAATTGTTATCTACGGTAAAGGGTGTAAACAGCAGTATAACTTTATCAAGCTTTATAAAAAAAAGACTATTGCTGCATCCCACAGAAGTGTACTTTGAAGGCATTTGAGTCACAAATATGATTGTGTGGTCCTACAGTGAAGTAAGATGTAAGAGATGATTACCTGAAAGTCTTAAGTGCATACCTTAGGCGGATGGAATCCACAAAGGCATTTCTGTGGTCCACCAAAAAGTGTTGCCTGGCGACGGACCTGCATTGGACATTTATCTATCTGTACAAATAAAGACCTCCAAGTTATGTTAAATCAGTTTTAGCATGTTTTCTCATTAACTTTTGTCTGTACATACCCTCTGAAAGAGGTCAAACCATTTCTTCTGGCGAGGGGCAGGTCTGTTGCCAGTTTCCGAGGGCCAAACCCCTGTGCTGGCAAACCGCTGCAGGCGGGACATCCACTCATCGTCCCCCAGGGCCTTGTGTGACTTTTTAGACATCTCTGGAACATTCGAAACATGTTTAGTCTTTTTAGCTAAAACATAAATTACATTTACCTACTACTAACACTAGCCTATGGCTTGACTACTTATTACTGTATTTGATAATGTACTACTATAATTACACACCAGAATCATGATCGATAATGACATTTTTAAACACACCCTAAATAACACTGAAAGCTAAAAATCCATTAATGTATTAGTGTTGTTAATGTAGTTCATCATTGGAGACAATAACATGAGAAGTGCTGCAGTATACTAACTTACATCAAGACTGATCATGACACTAAACAACTTTATGCATCATAAAATTACATTTTAAATTCAAATAAAAATATGTTGTGGTTAATGTAGAATGTAGTTTATAAAAAAAAGTGTAATATGAAAAGTGCTGCAATATACTAGCTCATCAAGATAGATATTTTTTAACATTAAAAAATACCTTAATGCAGCATAACATACGAAAAAAGTTAGCAATATATGAAATCTGTTGCTGATGTTAATGTACAGTAGTTCATCAAAACATACAGTAACATTTATGCTGCAGGTTGCCAGCAGATCATGATCGCGATAGGTCATACAATAAACAACATAAAATACGAGAAGAAAAAATAAATATGTATTAGTCTACTGTTGTTAATCTTACTTGTTGACAATCGATGAATGAACAGCTATACTTCGGCGCGGGTACACCTGAGAATAAAAAAGAATCTGTGACCGGGCCTGCAAGATGAAGATCCGACGCGTGATTGGCCAAAGAATCCTCTCAAAGATGAAGCCAGAGAACGCCATTCGCTCAGCAAAGATGGAGATCCGAAGCGTGATTGGGCCAAGGAACTCTGACAAAGATGAAGCCCGATAACGCCATTCGCTAAGCAAAGATGAAGATACGACGCGTGATTGGCCGAGGAACTCTGACAAAGATGAAGTCCGAGAACGCTATTCGCTCAATAAAGATGGAGATCGCGCTTGAGATTGGCTGTTGGAAACAGCCGCACGGCTGTCAGGTACCGCCAGCCGGGCAGCCGCGGTGACCTTCCGCGGGCTGGTCGCGGTTTTTATCCGTGCCTAAATTGCGCCCGTCAAACGGAACCTCACATTTCGCAGAGGCTTGGCATAGCGTCTTGCGGGTAAAGTCAGGCTTAAGCCTAGAGGTAGGCTTAGAGTGTACTTTGTTTGTCTTAGCCATATCTGTTGTTGGGGGATGCAACTTGACCCAGTAGAGCAGGCCAATAATATGCACGATCACAACCAGGAGCTAAAGTTCCGTTTCGGTCTGTCGAGTGAGAGAGTGGTTACCGAAGGCAAACTTCTCCAAATATCCAAGGGCAAAAGTGAGCCATACAACAAAGAGTTGGAGGGACACAACCTCCAACCGGAACTTTACCTACAAAAACGCTGGTACATAGAGGCCTATGCCAAATCGATTGACCTCATGCCTGAGAGCCTGATAGGTTACAAGTTACTGGTGCGAACACAATCCGAATTCGATCAATATCGGAAGTTATTACAGATGCTCGATGGTGTTTTAAAATGAGTTTTGAGCAGGACCTCTCTGGAACACAGGCCTCCACCACCCAGAACAAAACATCCATCCATCCATCCATCCATCCATCCAGGCGCCACAGCAAACTTGAGCTGATGTAAACTTTCACATAACACCCGCTGTCTTCTTTGAACACAAGGCAACTGACCAAGCTGTATACGCTAAAAGGGGCCAAGAAAGGTCGTGTCATGCGTCCTAAATGACACGGATGCGCTAGTGGACACACGTGTGCTAAATTCTGGGGCTGCGTTGGTGGTTACATGGCAGCACGTCAACGAAAAACAGCCGTCGTCCCTGGGTGGGCTCGAACCACCAACCTTTCGGTTAACAGCCGAACGCGCTGACCGATTGCGCCACAGAGACCTGCGGCGAGCCAGTCCGTGGGTAAGAGAAGAAAAAAAAAGCAGACTTGGACTTTTCCGGCAAATCACGGACTCGCTTGTTTGCACGCTGGAAACCGAGACCCCGTTGGGAAGAGAGAGGACTAATAGATACGCCCAACGTGGGGCTCGAACCCACGACCCTGAGATTAAGAGCCTCATGCTCTACCGACTGAGCTAGCCGGGCAGCCGCGGTGACCTTCCGCGGGCTGGTCGCGGTTTTTATCCGTGCCTAAATTGCGCCCGTCAAACGGAACCTCACATTTCGCAGAGGCTTGGCATAGCGTCTTGCGGGTAAAGTCAGGCTTAAGCCTAGAGGTAGGCTTAGAGTGTACTTTGTTTGTCTTAGCCATATCTGTTGTTGGGGGATGCAACTTGACCCAGTAGAGCAGGCCAATAATATGCACGATCACAACCAGGAGCTAAAGTTCCGTTTCGGTCTGTCGAGTGAGAGAGCGGTTACCGAAGGCAAACTTCTCCAAATATCCAAGGGCAAAAGTGAGCCATACAACAAAGAGTTGGAGGGACACAACCTCCAACCCGGAACTTTACCTACAAAAACGCTGGTACATAGAGGCCTATGCCAAATCGATTGACCTCATGCCTGAGAGCCTGATAGGTTACAAGTTACTGGTGCGAACACAATCCGAATTCGATCAATATCGGAAGTTATTACAGATGCTCGATGGTGTTTTAAAATGAGTTTTGAGCAGGACCTCTCTGGAACACAGGCCTCCACCACCCGGAACAAAACATCCATCCATCCATACATGCACCACAGCAAACTTGAGCTGATGTAAACTTTCACATAACACCCGCTGTCTTCTTTGAACACAAGGCAACTGACCAAGCTGTATACGCTAAAAGGGGCCAAGAAAGGTCGTGTCATGCGTCCTAAATGACACGGATGCGCTAGTGGACACACGTGTGCTAAATTCTGGGGCTGCGTTGGTGGTTACATGGCAGCACGTCAACGAAAAACAACCGTCGTCCCTGGGTGGGCTCGAACCACCAACCTTTCGGTTAACAGCCGAACGCGCTGACCGATTGCGCCACAGAGACCTGCGGCGAGCCAGTCCGTGGGTAAGAGAAGAAAAAAAAAGCAGACTTGGACTTTTCCGGCAAATCACGGACTCGCTTGTTTGCACGCTGGAAACCGAGACCCCGTTGGGAAGAGAGAGGACTAATAGATACGCCCAACGTGGGGCTCGAACCCACGACCCTGAGATTAAGAGTCTCATGCTCTACCGACTGAGCTAGCCGGGCAGCCGCGGTGACCTTCCGCGGGCTGGTCGCGGTTTTTATCCGTGCCTAAATTGCGCCCGTCAAACAGAACCTCACATTTCGCAGAGGCTTGGCATAGCGTCTTGCGGGTAAAGTCAGGCTTAAGCCTAGAGGTAGGCTTAGAGTGTACTTTGTTTGTCTTAGCCATATCTGTTGTTGGGGGATGCAACTTGACCCAGTAGAGCAGGCCAATAATATGCACGATCACAACCAGGAGCTAAAGTTCCGTTTCGGTCTGTCGAGTGAGAGAGCGGTTACCGAAGGCAAACTTCTCCAAATATCCAAGGGCAAAAGTGAGCCATACAACAAAGAGTTGGAGGGACACAACCTCCAACCCGGAACTTTACCTACAAAAACGCTGGTACATAGAGGCCTATGCCAAATCGATTGACCTCATGCCTGAGAGCCTGATAGGTTACAAGTTACTGGTGCGAACACAATCCGAATTCGATCAATATCGGAAGTTATTACAGATGCTCGATGGTGTTTTAAAATGAGTTTTGAGCAGGACCTCTCTGGAACACAGGCCTCCACCACCCGGAACAAAACATCCATCCATCCAGGCGCCACAGCAAACTTGAGCTGATGTAAACTTTCACATAACACCCGCTTGTCTTCTTTGAACACAAGGCAACTGACCAATCTGTATACGCTAAAAGGGGCCAAGAAAGGTCGTGTCATGCGTCCTAAATGACACGGATGCGCTAGTGGACACACGTGTGCTAAATTCTGGGGCTGCGTTGGTGGTTACATGGCAGCACGTCAACGAAAAACAGCCGTCGTCCCTGGGTGGGCTCGAACCACCAACCTTTCGGTTAACAGCCGAACGCGCTGACCGATTGCGCCACAGAGACCTGCGGCGAGCCAGTCCGTGGGTAAGAGAAGAAAAAAAAAGCAGACTTGGACTTTTCCGGCAAATCACGGACTCGCTTGTTTGCACGCTGGAAACCGAGACCCCGTTGGGAAGAGAGAGGACTAATAGATACGCCCAACGTGGGGCTCGAACCCACGACCCTGAGATTAAGAGTCTCATGCTCTACCGACTGAGCTAGCCGGGCAGCCGCGGTGACCTTCCGCGGGCTGGTCGCGGTTTTTATCCGTGCCTAAATTGCGCCCGTCAAACGGAACCTCACATTTCGCAGAGGCTTGGCATAGCGTCTTGCGGGTAAAGTCAGGCTTAAGCCTAGAGGTAGGCTTAGAGTGTACTTTGTTTGTCTTAGCCATATCTGTTGTTGGGGGATGCAACTTGACCCAGTAGAGCAGGCCAATAATATGCACGATCACAACCAGGAGCTAAAGTTCCGTTTCGGTCTGTCGAGTGAGAGAGCGGTTACCGAAGGCAAACTTCTCCAAATATCCAAGGGCAAAAGTGAGCCATACAACAAAGAGTTGGAGGGACACAACCTCCAACCGGAACTTTACCTACAAAAACGCTGGTACATAGAGGCCTATGCCAAATCGATTGACCTCATGCCTGAGAGCCTGATAGGTTACAAGTTACTGGTGCGAACACAATCCGAATTCGATCAATATCGGAAGTTATTACAGAAGCTCGATGGTGTTTTAAAATGAGTTTTGAGCAGGACCTCTCTGGAACACAGGCCTCCACCACCCGGAACAAAACATCCATCCATCCATACATCCATCCATCCAGGCGCCACAGCAAACTTGAGCTGATGTAAACTTTCACATAACACCCGCTGTCTTCTTTGAACACAAGGCAACTGACCAAGCTGTATACGCTAAAAGGGGCCAAGAAAGGTCGTGTCATGCGTCCTAATGACACGGATGCGCTAGTGGACACACGTGTGCTAAATTCTGGGGCTGCGTTGGTGGTTACATGGCAGCACGTCAACGAAAAACAGCCGTCGTCCCTGGGTGGGCTCGAACCACCAACCTTTCGGTTAACAGCCGAACGCGCTGACCAATTGCGCCACAGAGACCTGCGGCGAGCCAGTCCGTGGGTAAGAGAAGGAAAAAAAAGCAGACTTGGACTTTTCCGGCAAATCACGGACTCGCTTGTTTGCACGCTGGAAACCGAGACCCCGTTGGGAAGAGAGAGGACTAATAGATACGCCCAACGTGGGGCTCGAACCCACGACCCTGAGATTAAGAGTCTCATGCTCTACCGACTGAGCTAGCCGGGCAGCCGCGGTGACCTTCCGCGGGCTGGTCGCGGTTTTTATCCGTGCCTAAATTGCGCCCGTCAAACGGAACCTCACATTTCGCAGAGGCTTGGCATAGCGTCTTGCGGGTAAAGTCAGGCTTAAGCCTAGAGGTAGGCTTAGAGTGTACTTTGTTTGTCTTAGCCATATCTGTTGTTGGGGGATGCAACTTGACCCAGTAGAGCAGGCCAATAATATGCACGATCACAACCAGGAGCTAAAGTTCCGTTTCGGTCTGTCGAGTGAGAGAGCGGTTACCGAAGGCAAACTTCTCCAAATATCCAAGGGCAAAAGTGAGCCATACAACAAAGAGTTGGAGGGACACAACCTCCAACCGGAACTTTACCTACAAAAACGCTGGTACATAGAGGCCTATGCCAAATCGATTGACCTCATGCCTGAGAGCCTGATAGGTTACAAGTTACTGGTGCGAACACAATCCGAATTCGATCAATATCGGAAGTTATTACAGATGCTCGATGGTGTTTTAAAATGAGTTTTGAGCAGGACCTCTCTGGAACACAGGCCTCCACCACCCGGAACAAAACATCCATCCATCCATACATCCATCCATCCAGGCGCCACAGCAAACTTGAGCTGATGTAAACTTTCACATAACACCCGCTGTCTTCTTTGAACACAAGGCAACTGACCAAGCTGTATACGCTAAAAGGGGCCAAGAAAGGTCGTGTCATGCGTCCTAAATGACACGGATGCGCTAGTGGACACACGTGTGCTAAATTCTGGGGCTGCGTTGGTGGTTACATGGCAGCACGTCAACGAAAAACAGCCGTCGTTCCTGGGTGGGCTCGAACCACCAACCTTTCGGTTAACAGCCGAACGCGCTGACCGATTGCGCCACAGAGACCTGCGGCAAGCCAGTCCGTGGGTAAGAGAAGAAAAAAAAAGCAGACTTGGACTTTTCCGGCAAATCACGGACTCGCTTGTTTGCACGCTGGAAACCGAGACCCCGTTGGGAAGAGAGAGGACTAATAGATACGCCCAACGTGGGGCTCGAACCCACGACCCTGAGATTAAGAGTCTCATGCTCTACCGACTGAGCTAGCCGGGCAGCCATAGTGACCTTCCGCGGGCTGGTCGTGGTTTTTATCCGTGCCTAAATTGCGCCCGTCAAACGGAACCTCACATTTCGCAGAGGCTTGGCATAGCGTCTTGCGGGTAAAGTCAGGCTTAAGCCTAGAGGTAGGCTTAGAGTGTACTTTGTTTGTCTTAGCCATATCTGTTGTTGGGGGATGCAACTTGACCCAGTAGAGCAGGCCAATAATATGCACGATCACAACCAGGAGCTAAAGTTCCGTTTCGGTCTGTCGAGTGAGAGAGCGGTTACCGAAGGCAAACTTCTCCAAATATCCAAGGGCAAAAGTGAGCCATACAACAAAGAGTTGGAGGGACACAACCTCCAACCGGAACTTTACCTACAAAAACGCTGGTACATAGAGGCCTATGCCAAATCGATTGACCTCATGCCTGAGAGCCTGATAGGTTACAAGTTACTGGTGCGAACACAATCCGAATTCGATCAATATCGGAAGTTATTACAGAAGCTCGATGGTGTTTTAAAATGAGTTTTGAGCAGGACCTCTCTGGAACACAGGCCTCCACCACCCGGAACAAAACATCCATCCATCCATACATCCATCCATCCAGGCGCCACAGCAAACTTGAGCTGATGTAAACTTTCACATAACACCCGCTGTCTTCTTTGAACACAAGGCAACTGACCAAGCTGTATACGCTAAAAGGGGCCAAGAAAGGTCGTGTCATGCGTCCTAATGACACGGATGCGCTAGTGGACACACGTGTGCTAAATTCTGGGGCTGCGTTGGTGGTTACATGGCAGCACGTCAACGAAAAACAGCCGTCGTCCCTGGGTGGGCTCGAACCACCAACCTTTCGGTTAACAGCCGAACGCGCTGACCAATTGCGCCACAGAGACCTGCGGCGAGCCAGTCCGTGGGTAAGAGAAGGAAAAAAAAGCAGACTTGGACTTTTCCGGCAAATCACGGACTCGCTTGTTTGCACGCTGGAAACCGAGACCCCGTTGGGAAGAGAGAGGACTAATAGATACGCCCAACGTGGGGCTCGAACCCACGACCCTGAGATTAAGAGTCTCATGCTCTACCGACTGAGCTAGCCGGGCAGCCGCGGTGACCTTCCGCGGGCTGGTCGCGGTTTTTATCCGTGCCTAAATTGCGCCCGTCAAACGGAACCTCACATTTCGCAGAGGCTTGGCATAGCGTCTTGCGGGTAAAGTCAGGCTTAAGCCTAGAGGTAGGCTTAGAGTGTACTTTGTTTGTCTTAGCCATATCTGTTGTTGGGGGATGCAACTTGACCCAGTAGAGCAGGCCAATAATATGCACGATCACAACCAGGAGCTAAAGTTCCGTTTCGGTCTGTCGAGTGAGAGAGCGGTTACCGAAGGCAAACTTCTCCAAATATCCAAGGGCAAAAGTGAGCCATACAACAAAGAGTTGGAGGGACACAACCTCCAACCGGAACTTTACCTACAAAAACGCTGGTACATAGAGGCCTATGCCAAATCGATTGACCTCATGCCTGAGAGCCTGATAGGTTACAAGTTACTGGTGCGAACACAATCCGAATTCGATCAATATCGGAAGTTATTACAGATGCTCGATGGTGTTTTAAAATGAGTTTTGAGCAGGACCTCTCTGGAACACAGGCCTCCACCACCCGGAACAAAACATCCATCCATCCATACATCCATCCATCCAGGCGCCACAGCAAACTTGAGCTGATGTAAACTTTCACATAACACCCGCTGTCTTCTTTGAACACAAGGCAACTGACCAAGCTGTATACGCTAAAAGGGGCCAAGAAAGGTCGTGTCATGCGTCCTAAATGACACGGATGCGCTAGTGGACACACGTGTGCTAAATTCTGGGGCTGCGTTGGTGGTTAAATGGCAGCACGTCAACGAAAAACAGCCGTCGTCCCTGGGTGGGCTCGAACCACCAACCTTTCGGTTAACAGCCGAACGCGCTGACCGATTGCGCCACAGAGACCTGCGGCAAGCCAGTCCGTGGGTAAGAGAAGAAAAAAAAAGCAGACTTGGACTTTTCCGGCAAATCACGGACTCGCTTGTTTGCACGCTGGAAACCGAGACCCCGTTGGGAAGAGAGAGGACTAATAGATACGCCCAACGTGGGGCTCGAACCCACGACCCTGAGATTAAGAGTCTCATGCTCTACCGACTGAGCTAGCCGGGCAGCCGCGGTGACCTTCCGCGGGCTGGTCGCGGTTTTTATCCGTGCCTAAATTGCGCCCGTCAAACGGAACCTCACATTTCGCAGAGGCTTGGCATAGCGTCTTGCGGGTAAAGTCAGGCTTAAGCCTAGAGGTAGGCTTAGAGTGTACTTTGTTTGTCTTAGCCATATCTGTTGTTGGGGGATGCAACTTGACCCAGTAGAGCAGGCCAATAATATGCACGATCACAACCAGGAGCTAAAGTTCCGTTTCGGTCTGTCGAGTGAGAGAGCGGTTACCGAAGGCAAACTTCTCCAAATATCCAAGGGCAAAAGTGAGCCATACAACAAAGAGTTGGAGGGACACAACCTCCAACCGGAACTTTACCTACAAAAACGCTGGTACATAGAGGCCTATGCCAAATCGATTGACCTCATGCCTGAGAGCCTGATAGGTTACAAGTTACTGGTGCGAACACAATCCGAATTCGATCAATATCGGAAGTTATTACAGATGCTCGATGGTGTTTTAAAATGAGTTTTGAGCAGGACCTCTCTGGAACACAGGCCTCCACCACCCGGAACAAAACATCCATCCATCCATACATCCATCCATCCAGGCGCCACAGCAAACTTGAGCTGATGTAAACTTTCACATAACACCCGCTGTCTTCTTTGAACACAAGGCAACTGACCAAGCTGTATACGCTAAAAGGGGCCAAGAAAGGTCGTGTCATGCGTCCTAAATGACACGGATGCGCTAGTGGACACACGTGTGCTAAATTCTGGGGCTGCGTTGGTGGTTACATGGCAGCACGTCAACGAAAAACAGCCGTCGTCCCTGGGTGGGCTCGAACCACCAACCTTTCGGTTAACAGCCGAACGCGCTGACCGATTGCGCCACAGAGACCTGCGGCAAGCCAGTCCGTGGGTAAGAGAAGAAAAAAAAAGCAGACTTGGACTTTTCCGGCAAATCACGGACTCGCTTGTTTGCACGCTGGAAACCGAGACCCCGTTGGGAAGAGAGAGGACTAATAGATACGCCCAACGTGGGGCTCGAACCCACGACCCTGAGATTAAGAGTCTCATGCTCTACCGACTGAGCTAGCCGGGCAGCCGCGGTGACCTTCCGCGGGCTGGTCGTGGTTTTTATCCGTGCCTAAATTGCGCCCGTCAAACGGAACCTCACATTTCGCAGAGGCTTGGCATAGCGTCTTGCGGGTAAAGTCAGGCTTAAGCCTAGAGGTAGGCTTAGAGTGTACTTTGTTTGTCTTAGCCATATCTGTTGTTGGGGGATGCAACTTGACCCAGTAGAGCAGGCCAATAATATGCACGATCACAACCAGGAGCTAAAGTTCCGTTTCGGTCTGTCGAGTGAGAGAGCGGTTACCGAAGGCAAACTTCTCCAAATATCCAAGGGCAAAAGTGAGCCATACAACAAAGAGTTGGAGGGACACAACCTCCAACCGGAACTTTACCTACAAAAACGCTGGTACATAGAGGCCTATGCCAAATCGATTGACCTCATGCCTGAGAGCCTGATAGGTTACAAGTTACTGGTGCGAACACAATCCGAATTCGATCAATATCGGAAGTTATTACAGATGCTCGATGGTGTTTTAAAATGAGTTTTGAGCAGGACCTCTCTGGAACACAGGGCTCCACCACCCGGAACAAAACATCCATCCATCCATACATCCATCCATCCAGGCGCCACAGCAAACTTGAGCTGATGTAAACTTTCACATAACACCCGCTTGTCTTCTTTGAACACAAGGCAACTGACCAAGCTGTATACGCTAAAAGGGGCCAAGAAAGGTCGTGTCATGCGTCCTAAATGACACGGATGCGCTAGTGGACACACGTGTGCTAAATTCTGGGGCTGCGTTGGTGGTTACATGGCAGCACGTCAACGAAAAACAGCCGTCGTCCCTGGGTGGGCTCGAACCACCAACCTTTCGGTTAACAGCCGAACGCGCTGACCGATTGCGCCACAGAGACCTGCGGCGAGCCAGTCCGTGGGTAAGAGAAGAAAAAAAAAGCAGACTTGGACTTTTCCGGCAAATCACGGACTCGCTTGTTTGCACGCTGGAAACCGAGACCCCGTTGGGAAGAGAGAGGACTAATAGATACGCCCAACGTGGGGCTCGAACCCACGACACTGAGATTAAGAGTCTCATGCTCTACCGACTGAGCTAGCCGGGCAGCCGCGGTGACCTTCCGCGGGCTGGTCGCGGTTTTTATCCGTGCCTAAATTGCGCCCGTCAAACGGAACCTCACATTTCGCAGAGGCTTGGCATAGCGTCTTGCGGGTAAAGTCAGGCTTAAGCCTAGAGGTAGGCTTAGAGTGTACTTTGTTTGTCTTAGCCATATCTGTTGTTGGGGGATGCAACTTGACCCAGTAGAGCAGGCCAATAATATGCACGATCACAACCAGGAGCTAAAGTTCCGTTTCGGTCTGTCGAGTGAGAGAGCGGTTACCGAAGGCAAACTTCTCCAAATATCCAAGGGCAAAAGTGAGCCATACAACAAAGAGTTGGAGGGACACAACCTCCAACCGGAACTTTACCTACAAAAACGCTGGTACATAGAGGCCTATGCCAAATCGATTGACCTCATGCCTGAGAGCCTGATAGGTTACAAGTTACTGGTGCGAACACAATCCGAATTCGATCAATATCGGAAGTTATTACAGATGCTCGATGGTGTTTTAAAATGAGTTTTGAGCAGGACCTCTCTGGAACACAGGGCTCCACCACCCGGAACAAAACATCCATCCATCCATACATCCATCCATCCAGGCGCCACAGCAAACTTGAGCTGATGTAAACTTTCACATAACACCCGCTTGTCTTCTTTGAACACAAGGCAACTGACCAAGCTGTATACGCTAAAAGGGGCCAAGAAAGGTCATGTCATGCGTCCTAAATGACACGGATGCGCTAGTGGACACACGTGTGCTAAATTCTGGGGCTGCGTTGGTGGTTACATGGCAGCACGTCAACGAAAAACAGCCGTCGTCCCTGGGTGGGCTCGAACCACCAACCTTTCGGTTAACAGCCGATCGCGCTGACCGATTGCGCCACAGAGACCTGCGGCGAGCCAGTCCGTGGGTAAGAGAAGAAAAAAAAAGCAGACTTGGACTTTTCCGGCAAATCACGGACTCGCTTGTTTGCACGCTGGAAACCGAGACCCCGTTGGGAAGAGAGAGGACTAATAGATACGCCCAACGTGGGGCTCGAACCCACGACCCTGAGATTAAGAGTCTCATGCTCTACCGACTGAGCTAGCCGGGCAGCCGCGGTGACCTTCCGCGGGCTGGTCGCGGTTTTTATCCGTGCCTAAATTGCGCCCGTCAAACGGAACCTCACATTTCGCAGAGGCTTGGCATAGCGTCTTGCGGGTAAAGTCAGGCTTAAGCCTAGAGGTAGGCTTAGAGTGTACTTTGTTTGTCTTAGCCATATCTGTTGTTGGGGGATGCAACTTGACCCAGTAGAGCAGGCCAATAATATGCACGATCACAACCAGGAGCTAAAGTTCCGTTTCGGTCTGTCGAGTGAGAGAGCGGTTACCGAAGGCAAACTTCTCCAAATATCCAAGGGCAAAAGTGAGCCATACAACAAAGAGTTGGAGGGACACAACCTCCAACCGGAACTTTACCTACAAAAACGCTGGTACATAGAGGCCTATGCCAAATCGATTGACCTCATGCCTGAGAGCCTGATAGGTTACAAGTTACTGGTGCGAACACAATCCGAATTCGATCAATATCGGAAGTTATTACAGATGCTCGATGGTGTTTTAAAATGAGTTTTGAGCAGGACCTCTCTGGAACACAGGCCTCCACCACCCGGAACAAAACATCCATCCATCCATACATCCATCCATCCAGGCGCCACAGCAAACTTGAGCTGATGTAAACTTTCACATAACACCCGCTGTCTTCTTTGAACACAAGGCAACTGACCAAGCTGTATACGCTAAAAGGGGCCAAGAAAGGTCGTGTCATGCGTCCTAAATGACACGGATGCGCTAGTGGACACACGTGTGCTAAATTCTGGGGCTGCGTTGGTGGTTACATGGCAGCACGTCAACGAAAAACAGCCGTCGTCCCTGGGTGGGCTCGAACCACCAACCTTTCGGTTAACAGCCGAACGCGCTGACCGATTGCGCCACAGAGACCTGCGGCAAGCCAGTCCGTGGGTAAGAGAAGAAAAAAAAAGCAGACTTGGACTTTTCCGGCAAATCACGGACTCGCTTGTTTGCACGCTGGAAACCGAGACCCCGTTGGGAAGAGAGAGGACTAATAGATACGCCCAACGTGGGGCTCGAACCCACGACCCTGAGATTAAGAGTCTCATGCTCTACCGACTGAGCTAGCCGGGCAGCCGCGGTGACCTTCCGCGGGCTGGTCGTGGTTTTTATCCGTGCCTAAATTGCGCCCGTCAAACGGAACCTCACATTTCGCAGAGGCTTGGCATAGCGTCTTGCGGGTAAAGTCAGGCTTAAGCCTAGAGGTAGGCTTAGAGTGTACTTTGTTTGTCTTAGCCATATCTGTTGTTGGGGGATGCAACTTGACCCAGTAGAGCAGGCCAATAATATGCACGATCACAACCAGGAGCTAAAGTTCCGTTTCGGTCTGTCGAGTGAGAGAGCGGTTACCGAAGGCAAACTTCTCCAAATATCCAAGGGCAAAAGTGAGCCATACAACAAAGAGTTGGAGGGACACAACCTCCAACCGGAACTTTACCTACAAAAACGCTGGTACATAGAGGCCTATGCCAAATCGATTGACCTCATGCCTGAGAGCCTGATAGGTTACAAGTTACTGGTGCGAACACAATCCGAATTCGATCAATATCGGAAGTTATTACAGATGCTCGATGGTGTTTTAAAATGAGTTTTGAGCAGGACCTCTCTGGAACACAGGGCTCCACCACCCGGAACAAAACATCCATCCATCCATACATCCATCCATCCAGGCGCCACAGCAAACTTGAGCTGATGTAAACTTTCACATAACACCCGCTTGTCTTCTTTGAACACAAGGCAACTGACCAAGCTGTATACGCTAAAAGGGGCCAAGAAAGGTCGTGTCATGCGTCCTAAATGACACGGATGCGCTAGTGGACACACGTGTGCTAAATTCTGGGGCTGCGTTGGTGGTTACATGGCAGCACGTCAACGAAAAACAGCCGTCGTCCCTGGGTGGGCTCGAACCACCAACCTTTCGGTTAACAGCCGAACGCGCTGACCGATTGCGCCACAGAGACCTGCGGCGAGCCAGTCCGTGGGTAAGAGAAGAAAAAAAAAGCAGACTTGGACTTTTCCGGCAAATCACGGACTCGCTTGTTTGCACGCTGGAAACCGAGACCCCGTTGGGAAGAGAGAGGACTAATAGATACGCCCAACGTGGGGCTCGAACCCACGACACTGAGATTAAGAGTCTCATGCTCTACCGACTGAGCTAGCCGGGCAGCCGCGGTGACCTTCCGCGGGCTGGTCGCGGTTTTTATCCGTGCCTAAATTGCGCCCGTCAAACGGAACCTCACATTTCGCAGAGGCTTGGCATAGCGTCTTGCGGGTAAAGTCAGGCTTAAGCCTAGAGGTAGGCTTAGAGTGTACTTTGTTTGTCTTAGCCATATCTGTTGTTGGGGGATGCAACTTGACCCAGTAGAGCAGGCCAATAATATGCACGATCACAACCAGGAGCTAAAGTTCCGTTTCGGTCTGTCGAGTGAGAGAGCGGTTACCGAAGGCAAACTTCTCCAAATATCCAAGGGCAAAAGTGAGCCATACAACAAAGAGTTGGAGGGACACAACCTCCAACCGGAACTTTACCTACAAAAACGCTGGTACATAGAGGCCTATGCCAAATCGATTGACCTCATGCCTGAGAGCCTGATAGGTTACAAGTTACTGGTGCGAACACAATCCGAATTCGATCAATATCGGAAGTTATTACAGATGCTCGATGGTGTTTTAAAATGAGTTTTGAGCAGGACCTCTCTGGAACACAGGGCTCCACCACCCGGAACAAAACATCCATCCATCCATACATCCATCCATCCAGGCGCCACAGCAAACTTGAGCTGATGTAAACTTTCACATAACACCCGCTTGTCTTCTTTGAACACAAGGCAACTGACCAAGCTGTATACGCTAAAAGGGGCCAAGAAAGGTCATGTCATGCGTCCTAAATGACACGGATGCGCTAGTGGACACACGTGTGCTAAATTCTGGGGCTGCGTTGGTGGTTACATGGCAGCACGTCAACGAAAAACAGCCGTCGTCCCTGGGTGGGCTCGAACCACCAACCTTTCGGTTAACAGCCGATCGCGCTGACCGATTGCGCCACAGAGACCTGCGGCGAGCCAGTCCGTGGGTAAGAGAAGAAAAAAAAAGCAGACTTGGACTTTTCCGGCAAATCACGGACTCGCTTGTTTGCACGCTGGAAACCGAGACCCCGTTGGGAAGAGAGAGGACTAATAGATACGCCCAACGTGGGGCTCGAACCCACGACCCTGAGATTAAGAGTCTCATGCTCTACCGACTGAGCTAGCCGGGCAGCCGCGGTGACCTTCCGCGGGCTGGTCGCGGTTTTTATCCGTGCCTAAATTGCGCCCGTCAAACGGAACCTCACATTTCGCAGAGGCTTGGCATAGCGTCTTGCGGGTAAAGTCAGGCTTAAGCCTAGAGGTAGGCTTAGAGTGTACTTTGTTTGTCTTAGCCATATCTGTTGTTGGGGGATGCAACTTGACCCAGTAGAGCAGGCCAATAATATGCACGATCACAACCAGGAGCTAAAGTTCCGTTTCGGTCTGTCGAGTGAGAGAGCGGTTACCGAAGGCAAACTTCTCCAAATATCCAAGGGCAAAAGTGAGCCATACAACAAAGAGTTGGAGGGACACAACCTCCAACCGGAACTTTACCTACAAAAACGCTGGTACATAGAGGCCTATGCCAAATCGATTGACCTCATGCCTGAGAGCCTGATAGGTTACAAGTTACTGGTGCGAACACAATCCGAATTCGATCAATATCGGAAGTTATTACAGATGCTCGATGGTGTTTTAAAATGAGTTTTGAGCAGGACCTCTCTGGAACACAGGCCTCCACCACCCGGAACAAAACATCCATCCATCCATACATCCATCCATCCAGGCGCCACAGCAAACTTGAGCTGATGTAAACTTTCACATAACACCCGCTGTCTTCTTTGAACACAAGGCAACTGACCAAGCTGTATACGCTAAAAGGGGCCAAGAAAGGTCGTGTCATGCGTCCTAAATGACACGGATGCGCTAGTGGACACACGTGTGCTAAATTCTGGGGCTGCGTTGGTGGTTACATGGCAGCACGTCAACGAAAAACAGCCGTCGTCCCTGGGTGGGCTCGAACCACCAACCTTTCGGTTAACAGCCGAACGCGCTGACCGATTGCGCCACAGAGACCTGCGGCAAGCCAGTCCGTGGGTAAGAGAAGAAAAAAAAAGCAGACTTGGACTTTTCCGGCAAATCACGGACTCGCTTGTTTGCACGCTGGAAACCGAGACCCCGTTGGGAAGAGAGAGGACTAATAGATACGCCCAACGTGGGGCTCGAACCCACGACCCTGAGATTAAGAGTCTCATGCTCTACCGACTGAGCTAGCCGGGCAGCCGCGGTGACCTTCCGCGGGCTGGTCGTGGTTTTTATCCGTGCCTAAATTGCGCCCGTCAAACGGAACCTCACATTTCGCAGAGGCTTGGCATAGCGTCTTGCGGGTAAAGTCAGGCTTAAGCCTAGAGGTAGGCTTAGAGTGTACTTTGTTTGTCTTAGCCATATCTGTTGTTGGGGGATGCAACTTGACCCAGTAGAGCAGGCCAATAATATGCACGATCACAACCAGGAGCTAAAGTTCCGTTTCGGTCTGTCGAGTGAGAGAGCGGTTACCGAAGGCAAACTTCTCCAAATATCCAAGGGCAAAAGTGAGCCATACAACAAAGAGTTGGAGGGACACAACCTCCAACCGGAACTTTACCTACAAAAACGCTGGTACATAGAGGCCTATGCCAAATCGATTGACCTCATGCCTGAGAGCCTGATAGGTTACAAGTTACTGGTGCGAACACAATCCGAATTCGATCAATATCGGAAGTTATTACAGATGCTCGATGGTGTTTTAAAATGAGTTTTGAGCAGGACCTCTCTGGAACACAGGGCTCCACCACCCGGAACAAAACATCCATCCATCCAGGCGCCACAGCAAACTTGAGCTGATGTAAACTTTCACATAACACCCGCTTGTCTTCTTTGAACACAAGGCAACTGACCAAGCTGTATACGCTAAAAGGGGCCAAGAAAGGTCGTGTCATGCGTCCTAAATGACACGGATGCGCTAGTGGACACACGTGTGCTAAATTCTGGGGCTGCGTTGGTGGTTACATGGCAGCACGTCAACGAAAAACAGCCGTCGTCCCTGGGTGGGCTCGAACCACCAACCATTCGGTTAACAGCCGAACGCGCTGACCGATTGCGCCACAGAGACCTGCGGCGAGCCAGTCCGTGGGTAAGAGAAGAAAAAAAAAGCAGACTTGGACTTTTCCGGCAAATCACGGACTCGCTTGTTTGCACGCTGGAAACCGAGACCCCGTTGGGAAGAGAGAGGACTAATAGATACGCCCAACGTGGGGCTCGAACCCACGACCCTGAGATTAAGAGTCTCATGCTCTACCGACTGAGCTAGCCGGGCAGCCGCGGTGACCTTCCGCGGGCTGGTCGCGGTTTTTATCCGTGCCTAAATTGCGCCCGTCAAACGGAACCTCACATTTCGCAGAGGCTTGGCATAGCGTCTTGCGGGTAAAGTCAGGCTTAAGCCTAGAGGTAGGCTTAGAGTGTACTTTGTTTGTCTTAGCCATATCTGTTGTTGGGGGATGCAACTTGACCCAGTAGAGAAGGCCAATAATATGCACGATCACAACCAGAGCTAAAGTTCCGTTTCGGTCTGTCGAGTGAGAGAGCGGTTACCGAAGGCAAACTTCTCCAAATATCCAAGGGCAAAAGTGAGCCATACAACAAAGAGTTGGAGGGACACAACCTCCAACCCGGAACTTTACCTACAAAAACGCTGGTACATAGAGGCCTATGCCAAATCGATTGACCTCATGCCTGAGAGCCTGATAGGTTACAAGTTACTGGTGCGAACACAATCCGAATTTGATCAATATCGGAAGTTATTACAGATGCTCGATGGTGTTTTAAAATGAGTTTTGAGCAGGACCTCTCTGGAACACAGGCCTCCACCACCCGGAACAAAACATCCATCCATCCATACATCCATCCATCCAGGCGCCACAGCAAACTTGAGCTGATGTAAACTTTCACATAACACCCGCTGTCTTCTTTGAACACAAGGCAACTGACCAAGCTGTATACGCTAAAAGGGGCCAAGAAAGGTCGTGTCATGCGTCCTAAATGACACGGATGCGCTAGTGGACACACGTGTGCTAAATTCTGGGGCTGCGTTGGTGGTTACATGGCAGCACGTCAACGAAAAACAGCCGTCGTCCCTGGGTGGGCTCGAACCACCAACCTTTCGGTTAACAGCCGAACGCGCTGACCGATTGCGCCACAGAGACCTGCGGCGAGCCAGTCCGTGGGTAAGAGAAGAAAAAAAAAGCAGACTTGGACTTTTCCGGCAAATCACGGACTCGCTTGTTTGCACGCTGGAAACCGAGACTCCGTTGGGAAGAGAGAGGACTAACAGATACGCCCAACGTGGGGCTCGAACCCACGCCCCTGAGATTAAGAGTCTCATGCTCTACCGACTGAGCTAGCCGGGCAGCCGCGGTGACCTTCCGCGGGCTGGTCGCGGTTTTTATCCGTGCCTAAATTGCGCCCGTCAAACGGAACCTCACATTTCGCAGAGGCTTGGCATAGCGTCTTGCGGGTAAAGTCAGGCTTAAGCCTAGAGGTAGGCTTAGAGTGTACTTTGTTTGTCTTAGCCATATCTGTTGTTGGGGGATGCAACTTGACCCAGTAGAGCAGGCCAATAATATGCACGATCACAACCAGGAGCTAAAGTTCCGTTTCGGTCTGTCGAGTGAGAGAGCGGTTACCGAAGGCAAACTTCTCCAAATATCCAAGGGCAAAAGTGAGCCATACAACAAAGAGTTGGAGGGACACAACCTCCAACCGGAACTTTACCTACAAAAACGCTGGTACATAGAGGCCTATGCCAAATCGATTGACCTCATGCCTGAGAGCCTGATAGGTTACAAGTGACTGGTGCGAACACAATCCGAATTCGATCAATATCGGAAGTTATTACAGATGCTCGATGGTGTTTTAAAATGAGTTTTGAGCAGGACCTCTCTGGAACACAGGCCTCCACCACCCGGAACAAAACATCCATCCATCCATACATCCATCCATCCAGGCGCCACAGCAAACTTGAGCTGATGTAAACTTTCACATAACACCCGCTGTCTTCTTTGAACACAAGGCAACTGACCAAGCTGTATACGCTAAAAGGGGCCAAGAAAGGTCGTGTCATACGTCCTAAATGACACGGATGCGCTAGTGGACACACGTGTGCTAAATTCTGGGGCTGCGTTGGTGGTTACATGGCAGCACGTCAACGAAAAACAGCCGTCGTCCCTGGGTGGGCTCGAACCACCAACCTTTCGGTTAACAGCCGAACGCGCTGACCGATTGCGCCACAGAGACCTGCGGCGAGCCAGTCCGTGGGTAAGAGAAGAAAAAAAAAGCAGACTTGGACTTTTCCGGCAAATCACGGACTCGCTTGTTTGCACGCTGGAAACCGAGACCCCGTTGGGAAGAGAGAGGACTAATAGATACGCCCAACGTGGGGCTCGAACCCACGACCCTGAGATTAAGAGTCTCATGCTCTACCGACTGAGCTAGCCGGGCAGCCGCTGTGACCTTCCGCGGGCTGGTCGCGGTTTTTATCCGTGCCTAAATTGCGCCCGTCAAACGGAACCTCACATTTCGCAGAGGCTTGGCATAGCGTCTTGCGGGTAAAGTCAGGCTTAAGCCTAGAGGTAGGCTTAGAGTGTACTTTGTTTGTCTTAGCCATATCTGTTGTTGGGGGATGCAACTTGACCCAGTAGAGCAGGCCAATAATATGCACGATCACAACCAGGAGCTAAAGTTTCGTTTCGGTCTGTCGAGTGAGAGAGCGGTTACCGAAGGCAAACTTCTCCAAATATCCAAGGGCAAAAGTGAGCCATACAACAAAGAGTTGGAGGGACACAACCTCCAACCCGGAACTTTACCTACAAAAACGCTGGTACATAGAGGCCTATGCCAAATCGATTGACCTCATGCCTGAGAGCCTGATAGGTTACAAGTTACTGGTGCGAACACAATCCGAATTCGATCAATATCGGAAGTTATTACAGATGCTCGATGGTGTTTTAAAATGAGTTTTGAGCAGGACCTCTCTGGAACACAGGCCTCCACCACCCGGAACAAAACATCCATCCATCCAGGCGCCACAGCAAACTTGAGCTGATGTAAACTTTCACATAACACCCGCTGTCTTCTTTGAACACAAGGCAACTGACCAAGCTGTATACGCTAAAAGGGGCCAAGAAAGGTCGTGTCATGCGTCCTAAATGACACGGATGCGCTAGTGGACACACGTGTGCTAAATTCTGGGGCTGCGTTGGTGGTTACATGGCAGCACGTCAACGAAAAACAGCCGTCGTCCCTGGGTGGGCTCGAACCACCAACCTTTCGGTTAACAGCCGAACGCGCTGACCGATTGCGCCACAGAGACCTGCGGCGAGCCAGTCCGTGGGTAAGAGAAGAAAAAAAAAGCAGACTTGGACTTTTCCGGCAAATCACGGACTCGCTTGTTTGCACGCTGGAAACCGAGACCCCGTTGGGAAGAGAGAGGACTAACAGATACCTCCAACGTGGGGCTCGAACCCACGACCCTGAGATTAAGAGTCTCATGCTCTACCGACTGAGCTAGCCGGGCAGCCGCGGTGACCTTCCGCGGGCTGGTCGCGGTTTTTATCCGTGCCTAAATTGCGCCCGTCAAACGGAACCTCACATTTCGCAGAGGCTTGGCATAGCGTCTTGCGGGTAAAGTCAGGCTTAAGCCTAGAGGTAGGCTTAGAGTGTACTTTGTTTGTCTTAGCCATATCTGTTGTTGGGGGATGCAACTTGACCCAGTAGAGCAGGCCAATAATATGCACGATCACAACCAGGAGCTAAAGTTCCGTTTCGGTCTGTCGAGTGAGAGAGCGGTTACCGAAGGCAAACTTCTCCAAATATCCAAGGGCAAAAGTGAGCCATACAACAAAGAGTTGGAGGGACACAACCTCCAACCGGAACTTTACCTACAAAAACGCTGGTACATAGAGGCCTATGCCAAATCGATTGACCTCATGCCTGAGAGCCTGATAGGTTACAAGTTACTGGTGCGAACACAATCCGAATTCGATCAATATCGGAAGTTATTACAGATGCTCGATGGTGTTTTAAAATGAGTTTTGAGCAGGACCTCTCTGGAACACAGGCCTCCACCACCCGGAACAAAACATCCATCCATCCATACATCCATCCATCCAGGCGCCACAGCAAACTTGAGCTGATGTAAACTTTCACATAACACCCGCTGTCTTCTTTGAACACAAGGCAACTGACCAAGCTGTATACGCTAAAAGGGGCCAAGAAAGGTCGTGTCATACGTCCTAAATGACACGGATGCGCTAGTGGACACACGTGTGCTAAATTCTGGGGCTGCGTTGGTGGTTACATGGCAGCACGTCAACGAAAAACAGCCGTCGTCCCTGGGTGGGCTCGAACCACCAACCTTTCGGTTAACAGCCGAACGCGCTGACCGATTGCGCCACAGAGACCTGCGGCGAGCCAGTCCGTGGGTAAGAGAAGAAAAAAAAAGCAGACTTGGACTTTTCCGGCAAATCACGGACTCGCTTGTTTGCACGCTGGAAACCGAGACCCCGTTGGGAAGAGAGAGGACTAATAGATACGCCCAACGTGGGGCTCGAACCCACGACCCTGAGATTAAGAGTCTCATGCTCTACCGACTGAGCTAGCCGGGCAGCCGCGGTGACCTTCCGCGGGCTGGTCGCGGTTTTTATCCGTGCCTAAATTGCGCCCGTCAAACGGAACCTCACATTTCGCAGAGGCTTGGCATAGCGTCTTGCGGGTAAAGTCAGGCTTAAGCCTAGAGGTAGGCTTAGAGTGTACTTTGTTTGTCTTAGCCATATCTGTTGTTGGGGGATGCAACTTGACCCAGTAGAGCAGGCCAATAATATGCACGATCACAACCAGGAGCTAAAGTTTCGTTTCGGTCTGTCGAGTGAGAGAGCGGTTACCGAAGGCAAACTTCTCCAAATATCCAAGGGCAAAAGTGAGCCATACAACAAAGAGTTGGAGGGACACAACCTCCAACCCGGAACTTTACCTACAAAAACGCTGGTACATAGAGGCCTATGCCAAATCGATTGACCTCATGCCTGAGAGCCTGATAGGTTACAAGTTACTGGTGCGAACACAATCCGAATTCGATCAATATCGGAAGTTATTACAGATGCTCGATGGTGTTTTAAAATGAGTTTTGAGCAGGACCTCTCTGGAACACAGGCCTCCACCACCCGGAACAAAACATCCATCCATCCAGGCGCCACAGCAAACTTGAGCTGATGTAAACTTTCACATAACACCCGCTGTCTTCTTTGAACACAAGGCAACTGACCAAGCTGTATACGCTAAAAGGGGCCAAGAAAGGTCGTGTCATGCGTCCTAAATGACACGGATGCGCTAGTGGACACACGTGTGCTAAATTCTGGGGCTGTGTTGGTGGTTACATGGCAGCACGTCAACGAAAAACAGCCGTCGTCCCTGGGTGGGCTCGAACCACCAACCTTTCGGTTAACAGCCGAACGCGCTGACCGATTGCGCCACAGAGACCTGCGGCGAGCCAGTCCGTGGGTAAGAGAAGAAAAAAAAAGCAGACTTGGACTTTTCCGGCAAATCACGGACTCGCTTGTTTGCACGCTGGAAACCGAGACCCCGTTGGGAAGAGAGAGGACTAACAGATACGCCCAACGTGGGGCTCGAACCCACGACCCTGAGATTAAGAGTCTCATGCTCTACCGACTGAGCTAGCCGGGCAGCCGCGGTGACCTTCCGCGGGCTGGTCGCGGTTTTTATCCGTGCCTAAATTGCGCCCGTCAAACGGAACCTCACATTTCGCAGAGGCTTGGCATAGCGTCTTGCGGGTAAAGTCAGGCTTAAGCCTAGAGGTAGGCTTAGAGTGTACTTTGTTTGTCTTAGCCATATCTGTTGTTGGGGGATGCAACTTGACCCAGTAGAGCAGGCCAATAATATGCACGATCACAACCAGGAGCTAAAGTTCCGTTTCGGTCTGTCGAGTGAGAGAGCGGTTACCGAAGGCAAACTTCTCCAAATATCCAAGGGCAAAAGTGAGCCATACAACAAAGAGTTGGAGGGACACAACCTCCAACCGGAACTTTACCTACAAAAACGCTGGTACATAGAGGCCTATGCCAAATCGATTGACCTCATGCCTGAGAGCCTGATAGGTTACAAGTTACTGGTGCGAACACAATCCGAATTCGATCAATATCGGAAGTTATTACAGATGCTCGATGGTGTTTTAAAATGAGTTTTGAGCAGGACCTCTCTGGAACACAGGCCTCCACCACCCGGAACAAAACATCCATCCATCCATACATCCATCCATCCAGGCGCCACAGCAAACTTGAGCTGATGTAAACTTTCACATAACACCCGCTGTCTTCTTTGAACACAAGGCAACTGACCAAGCTGTATACGCTAAAAGGGGCCAAGAAAGGTCGTGTCATGCGTCCTAAATGGCACGGATGCGCTAGTGGACACACGTGTGCTAAATTCTGGGGCTGCGTTGGTGGTTACATGGCAGCACGTCAACGAAAAACAGCCGTCGTCCCTGGGTGGGCTCGAACCACCAACCTTTCGGTTAACAGCCGAACGCGCTGACCGATTGCGCCACAGAGACCTGCGGCGAGCCAGTCCGTGGGTAAGAGAAGAAAAAAAAAGCAGACTTGGACTTTTCCGGCAAATCACGGACTCGCTTGTTTGCACGCTGGAAACCGAGACCCCGTTGGGAAGAGAGAGGACTAATAGATACGCCCAACGTGGGGCTCGAACCCACGACCCTGAGATTAAGAGTCTCATGCTCTACCGACTGAGCTAGCCGGGCAGCCGCGGTGACCTTCCGCGGGCTGGTCGCGGTTTTTATCCGTGCCTAAATTGCGCCCGTCAAACGGAACCTCACATTTCGCAGAGGCTTGGCATAGCGTCTTGCGGGTAAAGTCAGGCTTAAGCCTAGAGGTAGGCTTAGAGTGTACTTTGTTTGTCTTAGCCATATCTGTTGTTGGGGGATGCAACTTGACCCAGTAGAGCAGGCCAATAATATGCACGATCACAACCAGGAGCTAAAGTTCCGTTTCGGTCTGTCGAGTGAGAGAGCGGTTACCGAAGGCAAACTTCTCCAAATATCCAAGGGCAAAAGTGAGCCATACAACAAAGAGTTGGAGGGACACAACCTCCAACCGGAACTTTACCTACAAAAACGCTGGTACATAGAGGCCTATGCCAAATCGATTGACCTCATGCCTGAGAGCCTGATAGGTTACAAGTTACTGGTGCGAACACAATCCGAATTCGATCAATATCGGAAGTTATTACAGATGCTCGATGGTGTTTTAAAATGAGTTTTGAGCAGGACCTCTCTGGAACACAGGCCTCCACCACCCGGAACAAAACATCCATCCATCCATACATCCATCCATCCAGGCGCCACAGCAAACTTGAGCTGATGTAAACTTTCACATAACACCCGCTGTCTTCTTTGAACACAAGGCAACTGACCAAGCTGTATACGCTAAAAGGGGCCAAGAAAGGTCGTGTCATGCGTCCTAAATGACACGGATGCGCTAGTGGACACACGTGTTGTAATAGTTTACGACCATATCTCGATCATATCATGATTAATACCGTTCCAAATTATTTTACGTCCTACCTGGATATATAAATAATTCCGCGGTAACTAAAGAGCCTAACCTTTAGTCATGCTATTAAGAGTTAGGTGAATAGTCTCTACAAATTCGTATTTTATTATAAAGATAATATGGATTATTAATATAATAAATTTACCCTTCGTAGTATAAATCTACCTTTTTAGGTACTCTTCAACCATGTTCGCTCTACAACAATAACCCTATTGTAGGCCGCCTCTTTGGCTAGGCAATCAATCACTCAAAAGCATACACTGATTATTCATATATCAGAAATAATGCTTACCCTCCTGTCGTGTGTTTCAGTCAGGATCTCTCTGATCCAGAGGAAAGAAGGAGGCAAGTACTCAAGAATCCAAGGTCCAGACAAGATGATTTAGAATAAATGTTTAACAATATTTATTAAAAAGAATCAAAATTGAAAAGAACACTTGTTACAGATTACCATAGAGTACTAAACTAACAGAGAAATGCTAGCTAGGTTTAACGGCTTCTTGCTGTCCAGATTGCAGGGGTTCTGGATTGTTGAATGCAAGGAAGAGCAATTTTTGATTTCGTCTCAGTCTCTTTTATAGTCCGAATTGAGAAATCTTCGTCATATTCATTATAAGGCACATGACTCCATGGGTCCTGTGACTACTGTCCAGTCATCAGCTCGCTCTCCGAAGATACAACAGTTCCTTTGTATTGGTGGACAAAGACCCTTGTCACTGTTCCCTCATGTGACTTGAGGAAACCAGCTATGGACAAAAACTCTTTATTCAAAATCATATTTTTAGATAGTCATGTGTTTTAACAAACCAGCTAGTTCGCTGGGAATACCCTTAGTTATAAGCCTCTTATTGTGGCCCTTTCTTCTCTGACGTCGAGTTTGAGGTATAGGTGAAGTGAGTGAAATGTCACCCGCAGATGGGCTTTGCTCAAAACCCTCGACACCCCCTCTTGACATTGATTGAGCTTCTTTAATTCTTCTAAACTTGTTTAATCTAACTCTAGGTTTTCGTTTCGGTTTACATACAAAATCTCTTACAGCAAATCTATCCAGTTTGCTTACAAAATCAGTACAGTACACGCTAGGTATAATTCGACCAAATTCGATCTCATACAGGCGATGACCAATTCCATCATTTACATATCATCACTTTTAATGAGTTGGCTTGATTTTGACTCATCCCTGCTTGAAGACACCAGGTTCTCAGACTCTGGATAACCTTTTGCCTTTGCCCCTGTTTGAGTGCTGGCTGCCACTGAAATTCGTGTTTGTTCCGCCAGACTTTCGGCAGTTTGTCCAGATTTAACTGGTTGACTGCGAAGATGAGTCCTCTTTCGGCCACGTCCAGGGTTAAAGGTGCCACCGCCCAGTCCCCAGGGGCCTTTGGTAAGAGGACTACCTGCCGAAACATACACACAGCTATATTTGAATTTTTGTCCAGCACTTTCGGGTTGGCTTGGGTTATCCAGGATCCAATGCCTGTAAATAATTCCTATTATTGTTTTCAAGCCTCCATTTTTCTTTTTCTTTTGGTATATCCTGGGTTCCAGGTGATACCCAGTAGCCGTATAACTGTTTCTAGGTCCAGCCTGTATCGATACAATCTCATCGATTTTACAGCACCTAAATTTCATTTCAATGCACCATGTGAGGAAGCTCTCTGACACCCAAGGTCCTTTAACATCCATTCTTTTTCCTCGTTGGGATATAGTCACTACCCCAACTTCATCCATTTTCACATTTTGTATTGCAGTACAGTTAGAACATAGATCTTGCCATTGACCCATCAAGAAACATCTTATTCTTAAACCTCCTGGAAGCATTCCACATATATCACAGTTTCTTTTAACTTCAACTATATTTTTTCCACAACTCTCATTTGAGATGCCATCCAGGAATCTTTTCCTCTTGCCCGGGGTTGTTGTATCCTTAATTACAAGTTACAAAAAGGGTTTGTCAGCTCAATATTGAGACAACATTCTTTACCAGCTTTTATCAGTTTTGTTACATAAAACCAATCGTTACTAACTATCATTATTGCTATAACACACATTATATGATCATCATAATAGTCTGCAATCACCATTATCATAAATGCAGTTGAAATTACAGTTATTTCATAGACAGTCCTTTTTGTACCTTCCATTTCTACTCTCCTGGTTGCAAGTATCATAAGATACATAATCACCAATAGTGTAGAAGAGGATGCTATATACTTTATAGATTGGAGCTCAAGATAATACTTCAGTAAATCACATGCAACAAGTATTATATTAAGTATTTCCAGTCCGATCAAGCTCCTAAGTCCAAAAATGGATTTTATCTTAGGGCCTTTCGCAACTTGTCCGATTAATATACTTGCCAGATTTAGCCTTTTTTCCAAATTAAATGAGGCTATATTACATATTGCAATAGGAATTTGCCATAATCCTTGTAACCCCATAAACATCAATATCCAGTAAAGGATCAAAATGACATTGAAGATTATAATTTGAAATTTATTTACCGGCAAGTCAGAGCAAGTTGCATTGGATTTGTTTTCCCAATTTGGTCTGGTCATTGATTCCATGGTCAGGTTTCTCAAAGTAAGCTCCTTAATCGATGTGATCAGTTCAGTTTGCTGAATTTCAGAGGAATGGGGGGATTTTTACGAGCCCTTGACTTTTTATGTTCTGTACGCTAGCCGCGGGCAGTTCCCCCTCACTCTCATTTTCTGACTCGGAGAAATCAGCTGACAGAGGAATCTTTCTATACTTGGCTTTGTTAGCTAGCTGTTTTAGCTTCCTACAATGTATGCATATTTTCACTAGTTTGATTAAAATACTTATTATTACAATGAATACTATCGTACCTCCCACACAGTACAGCACAGCTCTTATTATCTTCCATGTGTCTGTCATTATATTCCATACATTTGTGGCCACTGCCTTAATTTTTCCTCCTATATCTTGAAATGCTGTTTTCACTATTTTTCCGACCAACTTGATTAGGGTTACCTCTGAAGGGCTCCTGGTCTTCGACCAATAGTCGATCCTATGTACCCAGTGCCCACCTAAACTCTCCCCTTCTAGATAGCTATCAACCGGGTGTAGTAAATCCTTCCATTCACTTATATAATTAATATAAGGTATAATAGCACATACCTTTCTGATTTGAACTTCTCCTATCATTTGTTTTAGAATCAAGGGGGTGATTTTTATGTTCTCTCCTACCCAGAGGGCGCCTTCCATGGCTTCAAAGTTGCATGACATGTGATTCCTCTCAATAGGTCCTTTTGTCCTTCTAGCCCCATAAGACTGGAAAATGGGGGCACTAAAAGTTGCATGCTTCCAATTGTTAAATAGGTCCCCAGTGCATAAATATTTTGTCTCTACCCTATCACTCCAAAATTCTATTTTCTTCGTATCCATTCTTTGACCTACCATCAATACTTCTGTTCCCAGATCAAATTCCTTAACACACTTCATGTTATAAGCTAATCTTTTTCCTTTTAAAGATTTTACTATATTTATTTCTTGTCGTCTAGTACATGGCCCCCCATACCAGTCTGTGACATTCCACCTTTTGTTGAAAGTTCCTTTAGTGGGTCTGATGTATATTTTACTCTGAGTCCCCCATGAGTAACTATCTGGGTCAGCTACTTTTAAATAATAACCACTTTCCCATTGGCCAATCCTCTGGGATTTATAGGAGTTTACAATCTTGTGTGAGCCCAGATACTTCATATGTACTGGCCAAATAAGATCACCTTCCTTTCTTCCAGTATGTTCATCCTTTATATCTTGATGTCTTCCGTGGTATCTTACGTAACCATTAGGTCTTTTAGTAATAGTATAGTGTTTTAAGGCTTCCCCTCCCTGCATCATGTATAGCAACAATGCACTCCTGTATTGTTGATCTATTACTTTCGTTGTCAGGTATTTTGCTATTCCTGATAATGTTATAAACTTTTCTGGAATACCCGCATTTGGGAAGTATTCTAGGGTGTAAGGATGTCTATAGTTACCATTTGCTCTTTTCTTTCCCTCTAATGTGGCCTTCACGGTCCATGCAGTTCTATCTGTTTCACTACCTGTCCCTTCTGTGAAATTATAATTTTTCGTTATCCATTTATGCCACATAGTAATAGTGTCTTTTTCATATTTTTCCATAAGGGTTTGATTCCAGGGAGCTTCAGCTTTTATGGCACAATACCAAACTTTCTTCTGTGGGTTTAATTTACGAGCACACTGTTTTTTGTGATCAATAGTTGACCTGTCTTTGTTACTCGGCCAAACCATCTTCCCTAACCATGGACAACCTGGAACTTTATGGCACATAGGCGTAGCTCGAGGCTTATTGTAGCAGTTTATCCATTCTGTGGTTTTTGCAGGAATTATTGGTTTGGTTTCATGGATTGAATGAATTATAGTTTTATCTCCGAACTCACTCATACGAATCCAACGATCTATTGGTTTTGGCCCTGCGCGTTGCGCAGCAGGTGTCAGCGGACTTGCCTTTGGTGACTCCGTTTCTTCGGTCTCCTCCATATCATCTGCCACTTCTAAGTCATCTACCACTTCTAATTTACCTTGGTTTACTTCGTCTAATATTTTGACTCTTTTTATATTTGCTTTTCCTGTCTCACAATTCCATTCTAAAGTGGAGGTTGTTTTTCCATACGAATATGTCCACCATACTAGATCGAAGTTTATCACACTAATGTTTTTAGCTGCAGCTTCATCTATTTTCTGCCCTTTTAATAACACGTGTGTTTGATTCAGTACTTCAAGTTTACTCCATTTCATTACGGTTATCCCTCTCTCCGTCGTGGGGCCATACTCTGCTACTGATTTTAGAAAACTTTCTTCATTAGTACAATTCCAGTATTCTGGATCTATGTCTGCTATCCAGTTTCTCATTACTCTAGCATTATTTTCAGAATTGTATACTTTTCCTGCTAAAATCAGAGGTGAACCTTCAACCATTATTGTTTGATTATAGCAGTATAATTTAACTATCTTTTCCATCTTAGTACAAGGATAGACAGTATAGATTTCCTCTGTTTCCTTTGTTCCGAATCCGGCCAATATGGATATAAGGAGAATGAAAGCCATACTTATTCCTGCCATGACTTCCTGAAATTTCTCAGTCTTTTCCTCCTGGACTCGTCTGTAGATGGATTTCAGCCGCCAGCCTTTTCCCCCTCTGGCCATATTGCTGTTGGTGAGAGAACAAAGAATTGCCTGTCTGACCCTAGAAGTGTTTTTTGCGCAGCCAGTCTTGAAGTTTTTGTTTAATGGGTTTAACTTCTGTCACCCAATTAATATTAAGACCCTGTATGGCAAATCCAATGCCCATATAACTCTTGGTACAACAGAGGTTAACCATCAGTTTTTTAATCATAGATGCATCATCTTCTCTATATTTAATTTTATAACGGGCTTGCCCAGTCATGATAATTTGACTTCTGGACATCCTAGTTATGTCAGTCTCCCTTACTCCCACTTCCCATGCTCTGGTTTCCCAGTTATGTTGTTCAATTAGGAAGTTCATATTTTTCATTTCTGTAATAATCAATTGTTCGGCTGAGCTGCGTTCATACTGTCCCTGTCTTTTTACAAAGATGGTTTGCTTTGGTTCATTTAGATTATGTGAGATAACTCTTTCCCACGCATCTAAACAAGTGATTTGTCCCAGTATTTGGCCTAATACGGATCCAATCTCCAGGGTGTCTGTATAATAAGGATTACCAAGTCCTGACAATTCACAATATCGATATAGCCATGCTTGTTCATCTACTTCCATTAATTGGAGTGGATTGCTAACCCATGAGGTCATTATCTCGCCCTAGGAAACACATCCCATAGCTAATTTCGTTTTCCGGGTTAACCAGACTTCTTTCTTACTGACAGTCTGGATCCATTTCTGTTCTTCTAGCTTTTCACATCTCTCGCATAGTTCTAGTTTAGAATCTCTAAACGTACATGAACATTTCGAGCCTAGCAAAATAAGTTTTTCTTCACATAAATTACAGGTTCGACAGACACAATTGGTTTCTCCACGTTGCATCTTTTGAATGACCCATCTTTGTTTACCTAGTCTGCAGTTTCCGCACACTGAAATCTCGCCTAAGGCGCAGTGGCCGATTCTTTTTTCCGGATTGTACCAGGAAAAAAGGTTATGTTCTCCCATGCTAGGGAGTGTTTTTAAGCTCATTTTGCTTGGTCGAGACTCATTCGGACCTTCCCACAGTAATTCTGCCACATCTGTTGCTTCACAAATACAACAGCTTGTGAATGGTATCAATCTACTAATGGTACCATCAGGACAATTTTCATGCCATTTTTTAACTCTTAGCAGTGCATATGCTTCATTTTGGCACCTGACCCATCCTGTTTTGGATTCAATAATGGACTCAAATACTACCTTCTTCATGATTATGCTTTAATTAGGTCCCTCAAAGACCAAATTCCGTTATTTTCTAATTGTACAGTTGTGTTTGAAGTGACTTTTGTAACCGTATCCACGGTTCCAGTTTTATGTCTAAATCTTTTACCTCTGATTTTATGCAGTATTATTACTTGGTCGCCTACCTTAAATGGATTGGCGCTATAATTTTCCTGCTCAGGCTGATCTTCAATTTTGAGTTCACTCGGTTTGATTCTGTAATTTAGAAAATGTGTACATTGATCAATCAAAGTATCCCATTCTCCCACCTGTTCGTTCTTGATGAAGAAGTGTTTAATTTGTTTAACAGCGTTTTCTGCTATCCCGTTAGATTCAGCTGTGTACTTCACACTTTTAATTAATTTTACTCCGATTTTATCGCAATAGTCTTCCACTTCCTTTCCCGTCAGATTTGGAGCATTGTCACCCTTAATTCTCTTTGGTGGTCCTCTGAACCTTATCCATTCTCTTAGTGCTTGTACAACTACGGAACTAGTTGCTTGTTTGCATGGATAAATCTGTAAAAAGTTAGAACAACTATCTATAATTACTAGAAAATAACAGTTCTTTAACTTCGTCATTGGGCGGATTGGTCCAGCCCAGTCTAGAGACACTTCCTCGTTCTCTTTATTTGTTTTTATTGTTCCATAATCATTAAACCTGCTGGTCATGACTTTTCTACATTCAGGACATTTTTTCCTGATTTTCAGGTAGGTCGTTTTTAGATTTTGTATGTTAAGTCCGGTGGCTTTACAATACTTCGCCATATAGGCTAAGCTGGGATGCATTAAATCTATATGCAGTTTTTCAACAATATTATTTTCACTTGTCTTAGTGATAGCTTTAATAATTTTAGTTGTTCTAACTGTCTTATGTCTAATGTACTTATCCACCTCAGCATTACCTTTTGCAGCCGATGTAGTTTGCACTGTGTGACTGCTTTGGTGCAGCACCTGCGGTTTAACCTCCTCCAATAATATTGCTATTTCCTTCCATAAACTGTCCTGTTTTAATGGCTTTCCCTTAGCAGTACAAAAGTCATTCAGTTTCCAAGTGGCAATATATTCTGTCAGTGCTTTGTAAACATAATCACTGTCCGATACAATAATGGGTCCTTCTGTTTCTGTTGCTTTCATATGCCTTAGGGCTTCCAACACGGCTTTTACTTCAGCCAGTTGTGCTGAGTCTTCATTAGACAATTGACCCTTTTGTCTGAAAACTATTTTTCCTTTTTCTTTTCTAATGAAGCCCCACCAAACTTCCTCATTTTCTTTAGAGCCATCTGTAAAATAACAAATATTAGCCCCTTTAGGGATTTCTGTTATTTTTTCTTTTTTGTTAAGTTTACTTTGTCCAAAGATTATTTGAGTATCCTGCAGCAATTTACTCCATTTTGCCCATGTAAATTGATGAATTTTAGGTGCTTCGCTCACTAGGTTTTTAGATTCCCTCACTAGCTGAGTGATGCCTTCACCTTTTGATTCTACAATTATTTGTTGTTCAAGGGCTAGTGTTTTTATTGGTATCAAGCATTTAGCAATACTAGCTAAGATGTCAGCTGCTGATTTTGGTTCTTGTTTCAGCTGATTAGCAGGTTTTGGGTATGACATGAACTGTATTGGATTTTTCCTATCTTTTTCATTATACAATACCAGTTCTATTTCATCCGCAGTATTTTCAACACTTACTACTAATTTTTGATCTGGTTCTCGTCTCGCTATCTTACCAGAGGTCAATGCTAAATCAATTAATTGTAGCCTAATGTTTTCTAATTCATTGCTCCAATTAAATTCATTTCCTTTTGTGGCTCCATAAAGAGGTTTAGCTAGTTTAGCGTATCCTGGTATCAGATCCCTGATAAAATTCATGTGTCCCATGAAACTCTGTAAACTTTTTAGGCTTTTCGGGGTGTTTTGTCTCAAATCCTCCAATTTTTCTTTGGTAGTTTTTGAGAGTCCTCTATCCATCCCTGTCATAGCAAAGCCTAAAAAATCCACTTCCTCTTTACCTATTTCGATCTTTTTGTAACTGGGCTTAAAACCTGCAGTTATCAATCTAGTAAACACTTCATCTAAGATTTTCAGGTGTTCACCTGGATCATCGTTTATAATTAAAAGGTCGTCAATATAAACTGTTACCGGCAAATCTGTCATTAGCGTGACGACAATAGATTGGAAAGCATTAGCGGAATTTAAATAGCCCTGCGGAAGCCTTGTGTAACAATAGGCTTTTGATCTGCAGGTAAACGCAGTTTTAGCCATACTGTTTTCAGTTAATGGAACTGTCCAGAAACCGTTGGCTAGGTCAATTTTAGTCAAAATTCTACCCTTAGGTAAACCATTTGTTACATCTTTTGCATTAATTAAGTATCTCCTGTCTGGTTCTGATACTTTATTCAAAGATTTGAAATTATTAACGACGCGGTAAGAATTATCTGGTTTAATCACGGCTTGGAGCGGTGAATTAGTGATCGGGTTTTCTATTTCTTTAATTACTCCTAGTTTTTCTAATTCTTTGATAGTTTCTTCAATTTCAGGTAAAGCTTTTTTATTAATTGGGTATTGTCTTTGTGGTTTATGCACACCTTCCTTGATTTCATACTCATATTCTTTACCTAAAAGGCCTACATCATTCTTAAATTTAGCTGCTCCTCCTTTATGTTTTTCAAGGATTTCTCTCAATTTGTTTTTATCAAGCATGGTTTCTCGCACCATTCTGTCTATTTCCCCTTTGAGGTCGACCATTTTCATCCATCTGACTGTTAATTCTTTATTAATTTTACCTACAATTTTAGTTGCATCCTGTAATGTCATCAGATTCTCCGATTGATTAGGAATAATGGCTATGTCTTTCCACATATACCAGTCAGTATCAATTGGACCTTGAGCTTTATTAAAACTGTATACCCTCATCATGCCTTTTTGTTTAATGGCATCCTCAGGTAAGTCAGTAAGGCAACTGATTTCAGCACCTGTATCGAGAATGAAGGTCCTACCATTGTAATCTATATAAAAGAAACCTTCATGTTCTTTAACTAGATCAGATTGGATGGTCGCTTTTCCTTCAGGGAAGTCCTATTTTTGTGCTTTTTCAAGCTTGTTGTTTCTCACATATTTAGGTTTAGATTGTCCAGTACTGTATGATTTTTCTACAGTTGCTTTTTGTTTGGCTCTCTGTTCTCTGATTTTGTTTTGTTGTTCTGGAGTCAACCTGTCCCATTCTTCTTTGGAGACATATGTGGAGTTAGTTTGCTTACTGGCATTCTTAACGAATGGTGGCCTTTGTTCTAAGTTAGGCTTTCTCTGCACTCCTCTGCTCTGAGATCTGCCTCTTCTCTGGAAGTCATTAGGTCTGAACTGGTCCTTTTGTTCCCTGTAACTTTTGGGCTGTGCTACATATTTAGGCCCTTGTTGAGCATAATGGCCTTGGGCTTTGAGCCTCTCAGACCGTCTCAGACCTTGCTGTTTACTTTCTCCTTGGTAATTAGAATCTTGATTACCTTTTTTCTCTGCCTCATGTTTGGACCTCCTATCATACCTTACCGCAAAAGTCTGTAATTCCTCCCATTTAGTCTCATGTCCACAAAATTTCAAGTGTTGGAGACCTGGAAGATCTTTTTCAAACTGCATTAACTCTTCAACAGTTTGCGCTGGGTCCTTTCCATCATGAGCTCTATTTTTGCAGAATAGTAAAAGTCCTGTACTTTTTATTTCTCTCAGTCTTTTGTCATACGTTTCTTTTTTAGTTTCCCCTGAAATGTTTCTCTTGTGTAAGGAAACATCGTTAATTCTTATATTTAAACTCAATAGCTGATTAATCATCAGCTCTATATCCTCATCATGAATATTAAGCCTCTTGCCTAGGTCCACTATCTTTTGACAACTTCTCATGTTATCTTTTGGATCTAGTTTCATTCCATTGAACATCCCTATTTCCGTGGCTGTTATTGTATGTTTAGTTCTGGCCCTATTTCTGCTGTCATGCCTCTGATCATAATCATCTTCCAAGCAAACAGACTCACTGGACACAGATTCGTCATAATAGTCACATTGTTCTCTATAAGCCCCCCTCATCTGAGGGCTTCTTTCTTCTTGTTTTATTTTCATCACAGAGGAGGCTGCTATCTCGGCTAAATCTATGCCTAGACCCCCTCTGGGCCTATGCTTTTCCTTTACTTCCTCATAGTATAGGTTATCATCTCCTGTTATTTTATTCCTAGTTGAAATTTCAGGTAATGTTCTCCTATAATATATAGGGTTTTTTGATTCATTTAAAACTTCTCTTCTGAGTTCAAATATATCACCCATAATGGGGTCTCTTCCACTTCTTCCTCTGTTCTCTGACAGGGTCAAGCGGAGTAATAAAGACAGAGCTTTTTGACAAGAGTCTTTTTGTTCTGCAATCATATCCTGCTTAGCTTTTATGCTTGTGTCAGGCATATCCAAAATTTCATCAGATGTTGGGCCTGTCGCAGCTAAGAAGATTCTCTGCATGTATTCGGGCTCTTCTCTTTTGATTTTTTCTTTCAGATTATGCCCTGGTTTCGTTAGAGTTTTTCTTCCTGCTAGATCTATATGTTCCCGAGCATAACTACTACTCTTTCTCTCTCGAGACAATGGTCTAGAATTTTTTAGATTAACTCTACTTCTTTGTGGAATCGGTTCATCCCACTGATACACTACACTTTCTTCACCATCCCACTCAGTTTCTTCACCCTCGGTGGTTGTATCCCCACCTCTATTTTTAATGTGGACAGTTTTATTCATACTATTTAAAGTATGAACTAATTCATTTGCCAACGGTATGTATTGAAGGCCAGGACTAGGTTCCTGAAAGTCCAATCTTTTTTGGGCGCTAGGGCCAGGTTTTTCTACATCAGAAAAATAAATTTCTGTATCATGAGAATCCCTGCGCTTTCTCTGAGGCATCACTGTACCATCATACATCACTCTTGTCTTACCATAGTATACCTCTATACTGGGGTCTGTGGTTGGCTTATATGTTACTTCCAAACCAAGATCAAAATAAACTTTAATTTTGTCTCCTTTCAACCTAGTGCCATTAATTCTTTCAATTATAGCCCTCACATCTGCTGCTGAAGTGCAGATGAATTCCTGTCCATTATTTATCTCATAGTCTCCTATATACCATTCTTCATTTTTTTCTTTAACAGCTTTTTGCCTTTGGAAATTATCACGTTTAGTTATAGTGATTTGGTATACGGATGCTTGTTGAGGAGCTGGACATACATTTAAATCATTTGGTAGTTGAGCCATTTTTTAGTCATTTGGGTCTTTGTTCTTTAATTTTATTTTTTATTGGAAATGCAGACTAGGAAAACTGTTTCCCTTTATTTAAGGAATTCTCTCTATATTTTACAGATACTCACTGGTTCTGCCGCGCGGTTTCGCTTCTTCTTTTTAATAGAGCGTCCTCTATTTTATTTGCGAATTTTCTTCTGGGTCACTCAGGTGATTAATTTAATATCTAGTTCTGCTCCGGGTTTTATTATACTAAAGACCGACGAGCCCCCATGTAATAGTTTATGACCATATCTCGATCATATCATGATTAATACCGTTCCAAATTATTTTACGTCCTACCTGGATATATAAATAATTCCGCGGTAACTAAAGAGCCTAACCTTTAGTCATGCTATTAAGAGTTAGGTGAATAGTCTCTACAAATTCGTATTTTATTATAAAGATAATATGGATTATTAATATAATAAATTTACCCTTCGTAGTATAAATCTACCTTTTTAGGTACTCTTCAACCATGTTCGCTCTACAACAATAACCCTATTGTAGGCCGCCTCTTTGGCTAGGCAATCAATCACTCAAAAGCATACACTGATTATTCATATATCAGAAATAATGCTTACCCTCCTGTCGTGTGTTTCAGTCAGGATCTCTCTGATCCAGAGGAAAGAAGGAGGCAAGTACTCAAGAATCCAAGGTCCAGACAAGATGATTTAGAATAAATGTTGAACAATATTTATTAAAAAGAATCAAAACTGAAAAGAACACTTGTTACAGATTACCATAGAGTACTAAACTAACAGAGAAATGCTAGCTAGGTTTAACGGCTTCTTGCTGTCCAGATTGCAGGGGTTCTGGATTGTTGAATGCAAGGAAGAGCAATTTTTGATTTCGTCTCAGTCTCTTTTATAGTCCGAATTGAGAAATCTTCGTCATATTCATTATAAGGCACATGACTCCATGGGTCCTGTGACTACTGTCCAGTCATCAGCTCGCTCTCCGAAGATACAACAGTTCCTTTGTATTGGTGGACAAAGACCCTTGTCACTGTTCCCTCATGTGACTTGAGGAAACCAGCTATGGACAAAAACTCTTTATTCAAAATCATATTTTTAGATAGTCATGTGTTTTAACAAACC
>NC_140212.1:24286229-24448729 GCF_951802725.1 Rutilus rutilus | reverse complement strand
GCCAATAATATGCACGATCACAACCAGGAGCTAAAGTTCCGTTTCGGTCTGTCGAGTGAGAGAGCGGTTACCGAAGGCAAACTTCTCCAAATATCCAAGGGCAAAAGTGAGCCATACAACAAAGAGTTGGAGGGACACAACCTCCAACCGGAACTTTACCTACAAAAACGCTGGTACATAGAGGCCTATGCCAAGTCGATTGACCTCATGCCTGAGAGCCTGATAGGTTACAAGTTACTGGTGCGAACACAATCCGAATTCGATCAATATCGGAAGTTATTACAGATGCTCGATGGTGTTTTAAAATGAGTTTTGAGCAGGACCTCTCTGGAACACAGGCCTCCACCACCCGGAACAAAACATCCATCCATCCATACATCCATCCATCCAGGCGCCACAGCAAACTTGAGCTGATGTAAACTTTCACATAACACCCGCTGTCTTCTTTGAACACAAGGCAACTGACCAAGCTGTATACGCTAAAAGGGGCCAAGAAAGGTCGTGTCATGCGTCCTAAATGACACGGATGCGCTAGTGGACACACGTGTGCTAAATTCTGGGGCTGCGTTGGTGGTTACATGGCAGCACGTCAACGAAAAACAGCCGTCGTCCCTGGGTGGGCTCGAACCACCAACCTTTCGGTTAACAGCCGAACGCGCTGACCGATTGCGCCACAGAGACCTGCGGCGAGCCAGTCCGTGGGTAAGAGAAGAAAAAAAAAGCAGACTTGGACTTTTCCGGCAAATCATGGACTCGCTTGTTTGCACGCTGGAAACCGAGACCCCGTTGGGAAGAGAGAGGACTAATAGATACGCCCAACGTGGGGCTCGAACCCACGACCCTGAGATTAAGAGTCTCATGCTCTACCGACTGAGCTAGCCGGGCAGCCGCGGTGACCGTCCGCGGGCTGGTCGCGGTTTTTATCCGTGCCTAAATTGCGCCCGTCAAACGGAACCTCACATTTCGCAGAGGCTTGGCATAGCGTCTTGCGGGTAAAGTCAGGCTTAAGCCTAGAGGTAGGCTTAGAGTGTACTTTGTTTGTCTTAGCCATATCTGTTGTTGGGGGATGCAACTTGACCCAGTAGAGCAGGCCAATAATATGCACGATCACAACCAGGAGCTAAAGTTCCGTTTCGGTCTGTCGAGTGAGAGAGCGGTTACCGAAGGCAAACTTCTCCAAATATCCAAGGGCAAAAGTGAGCCATACAACAAAGAGTTGGAGGGACACAACCTCCAACCGGAACTTTACCTACAAAAACGCTGGTACATAGAGGCCTATGCCAAGTCGATTGACCTCATGCCTGAGAGCCTGATAGGTTACAAGTTACTGGTGCGAACACAATCCGAATTCGATCAATATCGGAAGTTATTACAGATGCTCGATGGTGTTTTAAAATGAGTTTTGAGCAGGACCTCTCTGGAACACAGGCCTCCACCACCCGGAACAAAACATCCATCCATCCATACATCCATCCATCCAGGCGCCACAGCAAACTTGAGCTGATGTAAACTTTCACATAACACCCGCTGTCTTCTTTGAACACAAGGCAACTGACCAAGCTGTATACGCTAAAAGGGCCCAAGAAAGGTCGTGTCATGCGTCCTAAATGACACGGATGCGCTAGTGGACACACATGTGCTAAATTCTGGGGCTGCGTTGGTGGTTACATGGCAGCACGTCAACGAAAAACAGCCGTCGTCCCTGGGTGGGATCGAACCACCAACCTTTCGGTTAACAGCCGAACGCGCTGACCGATTGCGCCACAGAGACCTGCGTTCGAGCCAGTCCGTGGGTAAGAGAAGAAAAAAAAAGCAGACTTGGACTTTTCCGGCAAATCACGGACTCGCTTGTTTGCACGCTGGAAACCGAGACCCCGTTGGGAAGAGAGAGGACTAATAGATACGCCCAACGTGGGGCTCGAACCCACGACCCTGAGATTAAGAGTCTCATGCTCTACCGACTGAGCTAGCCGGGCAGCCGCGGTGACCTTCCGCGGGCTGGTCGCAGTTTTTATCCGTGCCTAAATTGCGCCCGTCAAACGGAACCTCACATTTCGCAGAGGCTTGGCATAGCGTCTTGCGGGTAAAGTCAGGCTTAAGCCTAGAGGTAGGCTTAGAGTGTACTTTGTTTGTCTTAGCCATATCTGTTGTTGGGGGATGCAACTTGACCCAGTAGAGCAGGCCAATAATATGCACAATCACAACCAGGAGCTAAAGTTCCATTTCGGTCTGTCGAGTGAGAGAGCGGTTACCGAAGGCAAACTTCTCCAAATATCCAAGGGCAAAAGTGAGCCATACAACAAAGAGTTGGAGGGACACAACCTCCAACCGGAACTTTACCTACAAAAACGCTGGTACATAGAGGCCTATGCCAAGTCGATTGACCTCATGCCTGAGAGCCTGATAGGTTACAAGTTACTGGAGCGAACACAATCCGAATTCGATCAATATCGGAAGTTATTACAGATGCTCGATGGTGTTTTAAAATGAGTTTTGAGCAGGACCTCTCTGGAACACAGGCCTCCACCACCCGGAACAAAACATCCATCCATCCATACATCCATCCATCCAGGCGCCACAGCAAACTTGAGCTGATGTAAACTTTCACATAACACCCGCTGTCTTCTTTGAACACAAGGCAACTGACCAAGCTGTATACGCTAAAAGGGCCCAAGAAAGGTCGTGTCATGCGTCCTAAATGACACGGATGCGCTAGTGGACACACATGTGCTAAATTCTGGGGCTGCGTTGGTGGTTACATGGCAGCACGTCAACGAAAAACAGCCGTCGTCCCTGGGTGGGATCGAACCACCAACCTTTCGCTTAACAGCCGAACGCGCTGACCGATTGCGCCACAGAGACCTGCGTTCGAGCCAGTCCGTGGGTAAGAGAAGAAAAAAAAAGCAGACTTGGACTTTTCCGGCAAATCACGGACTCGCTTGTTTGCACGCTGGAAACCGAGACCCCGTTGGGAAGAGAGAGGACTAATAGAAACGCCCAACGTGGGGCTCGAACCCACGACCCTGAGATTAAGAGTCTCATGCTCTACCGACTGAGCTAGCCGGGCAGCCGCGGTGACCTTCCGCGGGCTGGTCGCGGTTTTTATCCGTGCCTAAATTGCGCCCGTCAAACGGAACCTCACATTTCGCAGAGGCTTGGCATAGCGTCTTGCGGGTAAAGTCAGGCTTAAGCCTAGAGGTAGGCTTAGAGTGTACTTTGTTTGTCTTAGCCATATCTGTTGTTGGGGGATGCAACTTGACCCAGTAGAGCAGGCCAATAATATGCACGATCACAACCAGGAGCTAAAGTTCCGTTTCGGTCTGTCGAGTGAGAGAGCGGTTACCGAAGGCAAACTTCTCCAAATATCCAAGGGCAAAAGTGAGCCATACAACAAAGAGTTGGAGGGACACAACCTCCAACCGGAACTTTACCTACAAAAACGCTGGTACATAGAGGCCTATGCCAAGTCGATTGACCTCATGCCTGAGAGCCTGATAGGTTACAAGTTACTGGTGCGAACACAATCCGAATTCGATCAATATCGGAAGTTATTACAGATGCTCGATGGTGTTTTAAAATGAGTTTTGAGCAGGACCTCTCTGGAACACAGGCCTCCACCACCCGGAACAAAACATCCATCCATCCATACATCCATCCATCCAGGCGCCACAGCAAACTTGAGCTGATGTAAACTTTCACATAACACCCGCTGTCTTCTTTGAACACAAGGCAACTGACCAAGCTGTATACGCTAAAAGGGGCCAAGAAAGGTCGTGTCATGCGTCCTAAATGACACGGATGCGCTAGTGGACACACATGTGCTAAATTCTGGGGCTGCGTTGGTGGTTACATGGCAGCACGTCAACGAAAAACAGCCGTCGTCCCTGGGTGGGATCGAACCACCAACCTTTCGCTTAACAGCCGAACGCGCTGACCGATTGCGCCACAGAGACCTGCGGCGAGCCAGTCCGTGGGTAAGAGAAGAAAAAAAAAGCAGACTTGGACTTTTCCGGCAAATCACGGACTCGCTTGTTTGCACGCTGGAAACCGAGACCCCGTTGGGAAGAGAGAGGACTAATAGAAACGCCCAACGTGGGGCTCGAACCCACGACCCTGAGATTAAGAGTCTCATGCTCTACCGACTGAGCTAGCCGGGCAGCCGCGGTGACCTTCCGCGGGCTGGTCGCGGTTTTTATCCGTGCCTAAATTGCGCCCGTCAAACGGAACCTCACATTTCGCAGAGGCTTGGCATAGCGTCTTGCGGGTAAAGTCAGGCTTAAGCCTAGAGGTAGGCTTAGAGTGTACTTTGTTTGTCTTAGCCATATCTGTTGTTGGGGGATGCAACTTGACCCAGTAGAGCAGGCCAATAATATGCACGATCACAACCAGGAGCTAAAGTTCCGTTTCGGTCTGTCGAGTGAGAGAGCGGTTACCGAAGGCAAACTTCTCCAAATATCCAAGGGCAAAAGTGAGCCATACAACAAAGAGTTGGAGGGACACAACCTCCAACCGGAACTTTACCTACAAAAACGCTGGTACATAGAGGCCTATGCCAAGTCGATTGACCTCATGCCTGAGAGCCTGATAGGTTACAAGTTACTGGTGCGAACACAATCCGAATTCGATCAATATCGGAAGTTATTACAGATGCTCGATGGTGTTTTAAAATGAGTTTTGAGCAGGACCTCTCTGGAACACAGGCCTCCACCACCCGGAACAAAACATCCATCCATCCATACATCCATCCATCCAGGCGCCACAGCAAACTTGAGCTGATGTAAACTTTCACATAACACCCGCTGTCTTCTTTGAACACAAGGCAACTGACCAAGCTGTATACGCTAAAAGGGGCCAAGAAAGGTCGTGTCATGCGTCCTAAATGACACGGATGCGCTAGTGGACACACGTGTGCTAAATTCTGGGGCTGCGTTGGTGGTTACATGGCAGCACGTCAACGAAAAACAGCCGTCGTCCCTGGGTGGGCTCGAACCACCAACCTTTCGGTTAACAGCCGAACGCGCTGACCGATTGCGCCACAGAGACCTGCGGCGAGCCAGTCCGTGGGTAAGAGAAGAAAAAAAAAGCAGACTTGGACTTTTCCGGCAAATCATGGACTCGCTTGTTTGCACGCTGGAAACCGAGACCCCGTTGGGAAGAGAGAGGACTAATAGATACGCCCAACGTGGGGCTCGAACCCACGACCCTGAGATTAAGAGTCTCATGCTCTACCGACTGAGCTAGCCGGGCAGCCGCGGTGACCTTCCGCGGGCTGGTCGCGGTTTTTATCCGTGCCTAAATTGCGCCCGTCAAACGGAACCTCACATTTCGCAGAGGCTTGGCATAGCGTCTTGCGGGTAAAGTCAGGCTTAAGCCTAGAGGTAGGCTTAGAGTGTACTTTGTTTGTCTTAGCCATATCTGTTGTTGGGGGATGCAACTTGACCCAGTAGAGCAGGCCAATAATATGCACGATCACAACCAGGAGCTAAAGTTCCGTTTCGGTCTGTCGAGTGAGAGAGCGGTTACCGAAGGCAAACTTCTCCAAATATCCAAGGGCAAAAGTGAGCCATACAACAAAGAGTTGGAGGGACACAACCTCCAACCGGAACTTTACCTACAAAAACGCTGGTACATAGAGGCCTATGCCAAGTCGATTGACCTCATGCCTGAGAGCCTGATAGGTTACAAGTTACTGGTGCGAACACAATCCGAATTCGATCAATATCGGAAGTTATTACAGATGCTCGATGGTGTTTTAAAATGAGTTTTGAGCAGGACCTCTCTGGAACACAGGCCTCCACCACCCGGAACAAAACATCCATCCATCCATACATCCATCCATCCAGGCGCCACAGCAAACTTGAGCTGATGTAAACTTTCACATAACACCCGCTGTCTTCTTTGAACACAAGGCAACTGACCAAGCTGTATACGCTAAAAGGGCCCAAGAAAGGTCGTGTCATGCGTCCTAAATGACACGGATGCGCTAGTGGACACACATGTGCTAAATTCTGGGGCTGCGTTGGTGGTTACATGGCAGCACGTCAACGAAAAACAGCCGTCGTCCCTGGGTGGGATCGAACCACCAACCTTTCGGTTAACAGCCGAACGCGCTGACCGATTGCGCCACAGAGACCTGCGTTCGAGCCAGTCCGTGGGTAAGAGAAGAAAAAAAAAGCAGACTTGGACTTTTCCGGCAAATCACGGACTCGCTTGTTTGCACGCTGGAAACCGAGACCCCGTTGGGAAGAGAGAGGACTAATAGATACGCCCAACGTGGGGCTCGAACCCACGACCCTGAGATTAAGAGTCTCATGCTCTACCGACTGAGCTAGCCGGGCAGCCGCGGTGACCTTCCGCGGGCTGGTCGCAGTTTTTATCCGTGCCTAAATTGCGCCCGTCAAACGGAACCTCACATTTCGCAGAGGCTTGGCATAGCGTCTTGCGGGTAAAGTCAGGCTTAAGCCTAGAGGTAGGCTTAGAGTGTACTTTGTTTGTCTTAGCCATATCTGTTGTTGGGGGATGCAACTTGACCCAGTAGAGCAGGCCAATAATATGCACAATCACAACCAGGAGCTAAAGTTCCATTTCGGTCTGTCGAGTGAGAGAGCGGTTACCGAAGGCAAACTTCTCCAAATATCCAAGGGCAAAAGTGAGCCATACAACAAAGAGTTGGAGGGACACAACCTCCAACCGGAACTTTACCTACAAAAACGCTGGTACATAGAGGCCTATGCCAAACCGATTGACCTCATGCCTGAGAGCCTGATAGGTTACAAGTTACTGGTGCGAACACAATCCGAATTCGATCAATATCGGAAGTTATTACAGATGCTCGATGGTGTTTTAAAATGAGTTTTGAGCAGGACCTCTCTGGAACACAGGCCTCCACCACCCGGAACAAAACATCCATCCATCCATACATCCATCCATCCAGGCGCCACAGCAAACTTGAGCTGATGTAAACTTTCACATAACACCCGCTGTCTTCTTTGAACACAAGGCAACTGACCAAGCTGTATACGCTAAAAGGGGCCAAGAAAGGTCGTGTCATGCGTCCTAAATGACACGGATGCGCTAGTGGACACACGTGTGCTAAATTCTGGGGCTGCGTTGGTGGTTACATGGCAGCACGTCAACGAAAAACAGCCGTCGTCCCTGGGTGGGCTCGAACCACCAACCTTTCGGTTAACAGCCGAACGCGCTGACCGATTGCGCCACAGAGACCTGCGACGAGCCAGTCCGTGGGTAAGAGAAGAAAAAAAAAGCAGACTTGGACTTTTCCGGCAAATCACGGACTCGCTTGTTTGCACGCTGGAAACCGAGACCCCGTTGGGAAGAGAGAGGACTAATAGATACGCCCAACGTGGGGCTCGAACCCACGACCCTGAGATTAAGAGTCTCATGCTCTACCGACTGAGCTAGCCAGGCAGCCGCGGTGACCTTCCGCGGGGCTGGTCGCGGTTTTTATCCGTGCCTAAATTGCGCCCGTCAAACGGAACCTCACATTTCGCAGAGGCTTGGCATAGCGTCTTGCGGGTAAAGTCAGGCTTAAGCCTAGAGGTAGGCTTAGAGTGTACTTTGTTTGTCTTAGCCATATCTGTTGTTGGGGGATGCAACTTGACCCAGTAGAGCAGGCCAATAATATGCACGATCACAACCAGGAGCTAAAGTTCCGTTTCGGTCTGTCGAGTGAGAGAGCGGTTACCGAAGGCAAACTTCTCCAAATATCCAAGGGCAAAAGTGAGCCATACAACAAAGAGTTGGAGGGACACAACCTCCAACCGGAACTTTACCTACAAAAACGCTGGTACATAGAGGCCTATGCCAAGTCGATTGACCTCATGCCTGAGAGCCTGATAGGTTACAAGTTACTGGTGCGAACACAATCCGAATTCGATCAATATCGGAAGTTATTACAGATGCTCGATGGTGTTTTAAAATGAGTTTTGAGCAGGACCTCTCTGGAACACAGGCCTCCACCACCCGGAACAAAACATCCATCCATCCATACATCCATCCATCCAGGCGCCACAGCAAACTTGAGCTGATGTAAACTTTCACATAACACCCGCTGTCTTCTTTGAACACAAGGCAACTGACCAAGCTGTATACGCTAAAAGGGGCCAAGAAAGGTCGTGTCATGCGTCCTAAATGACACGGATGCGCTAGTGGACACACGTGTGCTAAATTCTGGGGCTGCGTTGGTGGTTACATGGCAGCACGTCAACGAAAAACAGCCGTCGTCCCTGGGTGGGCTCGAACCACCAACCTTTCGGTTAACAGCCGAACGCGCTGACCGATTGCGCCACAGAGACCTGCGGCGAGCCAGTCCGTGGGTAAGAGAAGAAAAAAAAAGCAGACTTGGACTTTTCCGGCAAATCACGGACTCGCTTGTTTGCACGCTGGAAACCGAGACCCCGTTGGGAAGAGAGAGGACTAATAGATACGCCCAACGTGGGGCTCGCACCCACGACCCTGAGATTAAGAGTCTCATGCTCTACCGACTGAGCTAGCCAGGCAGCCGCGGTGACCTTCCGCGGGCTGGTCGCGGTTTTTATCCGTGCCTAAATTGCGCCCGTCAAACGGAACCTCACATTTCGCAGAGGCTTGGCATAGCGTCTTGCGGGTAAAGTCAGGCTTAAGCCTAGAGGTAGGCTTAGAGTGTACTTTGTTTGTCTTAGCCATATCTGTTGTTGGGGGATGCAACTTGACCCAGTAGAGCAGGCCAATAATATGCACGATCACAACCAGGAGCTAAAGTTCCGTTTCGGTCTGTCGAGTGAGAGAGCGGTTACCGAAGGCAAACTTCTCCAAATATCCAAGGGCAAAAGTGAGCCATACAACAAAGAGTTGGAGGGACACAACCTCCAACCGGAACTTTACCTACAAAAACGCTGGTACATAGAGGCCTATGCCAAGTCGATTGACCTCATGCCTGAGAGCCTGATAGGTTACAAGTTACTGGTGCGAACACAATCCGAATTCGATCAATATCGGAAGTTATTACAGATGCTCGATGGTGTTTTAAAATGAGTTTTGAGCAGGACCTCTCTGGAACACAGGCCTCCACCACCCGGAACAAAACATCCATCCATCCATACATCCATCCATCCAGGCGCCACAGCAAACTTGAGCTGATGTAAACTTTCACATAACACCCGCTGTCTTCTTTGAACACAAGGCAACTGACCAAGCTGTATACGCTAAAAGGGGCCAAGAAAGGTCGTGTCATGCGTCCTAAATGACACGGATGCGCTAGTGGACACACGTGTGCTAAATTCTGGGGCTGCGTTGGTGGTTACATGGCAGCACGTCAACGAAAAACAGCCGTCGTCCCTGGGTGGGCTCGAACCACCAACCTTTCGGTTAACAGCCGAACGCGCTGACCGATTGCGCCACAGAGACCTGCGGCGAGCCAGTCCGTGGGTAAGAGAAGAAAAAAAAAGCAGACTTGGACTTTTCCGGCAAATCATGGACTCGCTTGTTTGCACGCTGGAAACCGAGACCCCGTTGGGAAGAGAGAGGACTAATAGATACGCCCAACGTGGGGCTCGAACCCACGACCCTGAGATTAAGAGTCTCATGCTCTACCGACTGAGCTAGCCGGGCAGCCGCGGTGACCTTCCGCGGGCTGGTCGCGGTTTTTATCCGTGCCTAAATTGCGCCCGTCAAACGGAACCTCACATTTCGCAGAGGCTTGGCATAGCGTCTTGCGGGTAAAGTCAGGCTTAAGCCTAGAGGTAGGCTTAGAGTGTACTTTGTTTGTCTTAGCCATATCTGTTGTTGGGGGATGCAACTTGACCCAGTAGAGCAGGCCAATAATATGCACGATCACAACCAGGAGCTAAAGTTCCGTTTCGGTCTGTCGAGTGAGAGAGCGGTTACCGAAGGCAAACTTCTCCAAATATCCAAGGGCAAAAGTGAGCCATACAACAAAGAGTTGGAGGGACACAACCTCCAACCGGAACTTTACCTACAAAAACGCTGGTACATAGAGGCCTATGCCAAGTCGATTGACCTCATGCCTGAGAGCCTGATAGGTTACAAGTTACTGGTGCGAACACAATCCGAATTCGATCAATATCGGAAGTTATTACAGATGCTCGATGGTGTTTTAAAATGAGTTTTGAGCAGGACCTCTCTGGAACACAGGCCTCCACCACCCGGAACAAAACATCCATCCATCCATACATCCATCCATCCAGGCGCCACAGCAAACTTGAGCTGATGTAAACTTTCACATAACACCCGCTGTCTTCTTTGAACACAAGGCAACTGACCAAGCTGTATACGCTAAAAGGGCCCAAGAAAGGTCGTGTCATGCGTCCTAAATGACACGGATGCGCTAGTGGACACACATGTGCTAAATTCTGGGGCTGCGTTGGTGGTTACATGGCAGCACGTCAACGAAAAACAGCCGTCGTCCCTGGGTGGGATCGAACCACCAACCTTTCGGTTAACAGCCGAACGCGCTGACCGATTGCGCCACAGAGACCTGCGTTCGAGCCAGTCCGTGGGTAAGAGAAGAAAAAAAAAGCAGACTTGGACTTTTCCGGCAAATCACGGACTCGCTTGTTTGCACGCTGGAAACCGAGACCCCGTTGGGAAGAGAGAGGACTAATAGATACGCCCAACGTGGGGCTCGAACCCACGACCCTGAGATTAAGAGTCTCATGCTCTACCGACTGAGCTAGCCGGGCAGCCGCGGTGACCTTCCGCGGGCTGGTCGCAGTTTTTATCCGTGCCTAAATTGCGCCCGTCAAACGGAACCTCACATTTCGCAGAGGCTTGGCATAGCGTCTTGCGGGTAAAGTCAGGCTTAAGCCTAGAGGTAGGCTTAGAGTGTACTTTGTTTGTCTTAGCCATATCTGTTGTTGGGGGATGCAACTTGACCCAGTAGAGCAGGCCAATAATATGCACAATCACAACCAGGAGCTAAAGTTCCATTTCGGTCTGTCGAGTGAGAGAGCGGTTACCGAAGGCAAACTTCTCCAAATATCCAAGGGCAAAAGTGAGCCATACAACAAAGAGTTGGAGGGACACAACCTCCAACCGGAACTTTACCTACAAAAACGCTGGTACATAGAGGCCTATGCCAAACCGATTGACCTCATGCCTGAGAGCCTGATAGGTTACAAGTTACTGGTGCGAACACAATCCGAATTCGATCAATATCGGAAGTTATTACAGATGCTCGATGGTGTTTTAAAATGAGTTTTGAGCAGGACCTCTCTGGAACACAGGCCTCCACCACCCGGAACAAAACATCCATCCATCCATACATCCATCCATCCAGGCGCCACAGCAAACTTGAGCTGATGTAAACTTTCACATAACACCCGCTGTCTTCTTTGAACACAAGGCAACTGACCAAGCTGTATACGCTAAAAGGGGCCAAGAAAGGTCGTGTCATGCGTCCTAAATGACACGGATGCGCTAGTGGACACACGTGTGCTAAATTCTGGGGCTGCGTTGGTGGTTACATGGCAGCACGTCAACGAAAAACAGCCGTCGTCCCTGGGTGGGCTCGAACCATCAACCTTTCGGTTAACAGCCGAACGCGCTGACCGATTGCGCCACAGAGACCTGCGACGAGCCAGTCCGTGGGTAAGAGAAGAAAAAAAAAGCAGACTTGGACTTTTCCGGCAAATCACGGACTCGCTTGTTTGCACGCTGGAAACCGAGACCCCGTTGGGAAGAGAGAGGACTAATAGATACGCCCAACGTGGGGCTCGAACCCACGACCCTGAGATTAAGAGTCTCATGCTCTACCGACTGAGCTAGCCAGGCAGCCGCGGTGACCTTCCGCGGGGCTGGTCGCGGTTTTTATCCGTGCCTAAATTGCGCCCGTCAAACGGAACCTCACATTTCGCAGAGGCTTGGCATAGCGTCTTGCGGGTAAAGTCAGGCTTAAGCCTAGAGGTAGGCTTAGAGTGTACTTTGTTTGTCTTAGCCATATCTGTTGTTGGGGGATGCAACTTGACCCAGTAGAGCAGGCCAATAATATGCACGATCACAACCAGGAGCTAAAGTTCCGTTTCGGTCTGTCGAGTGAGAGAGCGGTTACCGAAGGCAAACTTCTCCAAATATCCAAGGGCAAAAGTGAGCCATACAACAAAGAGTTGGAGGGACACAACCTCCAACCGGAACTTTACCTACAAAAACGCTGGTACATAGAGGCCTATGCCAAGTCGATTGACCTCATGCCTGAGAGCCTGATAGGTTACAAGTTACTGGTGCGAACACAATCCGAATTCGATCAATATCGGAAGTTATTACAGATGCTCGATGGTGTTTTAAAATGAGTTTTGAGCAGGACCTCTCTGGAACACAGGCCTCCACCACCCGGAACAAAACATCCATCCATCCATCCATCCATCCATCCAGGCGCCACAGCAAACTTGAGCTGATGTAAACTTTCACATAACACCCGCTGTCTTCTTTGAACACAAGGCAACTGACCAAGCTGTATACGCTAAAAGGGGCCAAGAAAGGTCGTGTCATGCGTCCTAAATGACACGGATGCGCTAGTGGACACACGTGTGCTAAATTCTGGGGCTGCGTTGGTGGTTACATGGCAGCACGTCAACGAAAAACAGCCGTCGTCCCTGGGTGGGCTCGAACCACCAACCTTTCGGTTAACAGCCGAACGCGCTGACCGATTGCGCCACAGAGACCTGCGGCGAGCCAGTCCGTGGGTAAGAGAAGAAAAAAAAAGCAGACTTGGACTTTTCCGGCAAATCACGGACTCGCTTGTTTGCACGCTGGAAACCGAGACCCCGTTGGGAAGAGAGAGGACTAATAGATACGCCCAACGTGGGGCTCGAACCCACGACCCTGAGATTAAGAGTCTCATGCTCTACCGACTGAGCTAGCCAGGCAGCCGCGGTGACCTTCCGCGGGGCTGGTCGCGGTTTTTATCCGTGCCTAAATTGCGCCCGTCAAACGGAACCTCACATTTCGCAGAGGCTTGGCATAGCGTCTTGCGGGTAAAGTCAGGCTTAAGCCTAGAGGTAGGCTTAGAGTGTACTTTGTTTGTCTTAGCCATATCTGTTGTTGGGGGATGCAACTTGACCCAGTAGAGCAGGCCAATAATATGCACGATCACAACCAGGAGCTAAAGTTCCGTTTCGGTCTGTCGAGTGAGAGAGCGGTTACCGAAGGCAAACTTCTCCAAATATCCAAGGGCAAAAGTGAGCCATACAACAAAGAGTTGGAGGGACACAACCTCCAACCGGAACTTTACCTACAAAAACGCTGGTACATAGAGGCCTATGCCAAGTCGATTGACCTCATGCCTGAGAGCCTGATAGGTTACAAGTTACTGGTGCGAACACAATCCGAATTCGATCAATATCGGAAGTTATTACAGATGCTCGATGGTGTTTTAAAATGAGTTTTGAGCAGGACCTCTCTGGAACACAGGCCTCCACCACCCGGAACAAAACATCCATCCATCCATACATCCATCCATCCAGGCGCCACAGCAAACTTGAGCTGATGTAAACTTTCACATAACACCCGCTGTCTTCTTTGAACACAAGGCAACTGACCAAGCTGTATACGCTAAAAGGGGCCAAGAAAGGTCGTGTCATGCGTCCTAAATGACACGGATGCGCTAGTGGACACACGTGTGCTAAATTCTGGGGCTGCGTTGGTGGTTACATGGCAGCACGTCAACGAAAAACAGCCGTCGTCCCTGGGTGGGCTCGAACCACCAACCTTTCGGTTAACAGCCGAACGCGCTGACCGATTGCGCCACAGAGACCTGCGGCGAGCCAGTCCGTGGGTAAGAGAAGAAAAAAAAAAGCAGACTTGGACTTTTCCGGCAAATCACGGACTCGCTTGTTTGCACGCTGGAAACCGAGACCCCGTTGGGAAGAGAGAGGACTAATAGATACGCCCAACGTGGGGCTCGCACCCACGACCCTGAGATTAAGAGTCTCATGCTCTACCGACTGAGCTAGCCAGGCAGCCGCGGTGACCTTCCGCGGGCTGGTCGCGGTTTTTATCCGTGCCTAAATTGCGCCCGTCAAACGGAACCTCACATTTCGCAGAGGCTTGGCATAGCGTCTTGCGGGTAAAGTCAGGCTTAAGCCTAGAGGTAGGCTTAGAGTGTACTTTGTTTGTCTTAGCCATATCTGTTGTTGGGGGATGCAACTTGACCCAGTAGAGCAGGCCAATAATATGCACAATCACAACCAGGAGCTAAAGTTCCATTTCGGTCTGTCGAGTGAGAGAGCGGTTACCGAAGGCAAACTTCTCCAAATATCCAAGGGCAAAAGTGAGCCATACAACAAAGAGTTGGAGGGACACAACCTCCAACCGGAACTTTACCTACAAAAACGCTGGTACATAGAGGCCTATGCCAAACCGATTGACCTCATGCCTGAGAGCCTGATAGGTTACAAGTTACTGGTGCGAACACAATCCGAATTCGATCAATATCGGAAGTTATTACAGATGCTCGATGGTGTTTTAAAATGAGTTTTGAGCAGGACCTCTCTGGAACACAGGCCTCCACCACCCGGAACAAAACATCCATCCATCCATACATCCATCCATCCAGGCGCCACAGCAAACTTGAGCTGATGTAAACTTTCACATAACACCCGCTGTCTTCTTTGAACACAAGGCAACTGACCAAGCTGTATACGCTAAAAGGGGCCAAGAAAGGTCGTGTCATGCGTCCTAAATGACACGGATGCGCTAGTGGACACACGTGTGCTAAATTCTGGGGCTGCGTTGGTGGTTACATGGCAGCACGTCAACGAAAAACAGCCGTCGTCCCTGGGTGGGCTCGAACCATCAACCTTTCGGTTAACAGCCGAACGCGCTGACCGATTGCGCCACAGAGACCTGCGACGAGCCAGTCCGTGGGTAAGAGAAGAAAAAAAAAGCAGACTTGGACTTTTCCGGCAAATCACGGACTCGCTTGTTTGCACGCTGGAAACCGAGACCCCGTTGGGAAGAGAGAGGACTAATAGATACGCCCAACGTGGGGCTCGAACCCACGACCCTGAGATTAAGAGTCTCATGCTCTACCGACTGAGCTAGCCAGGCAGCCGCGGTGACCTTCCGCGGGGCTGGTCGCGGTTTTTATCCGTGCCTAAATTGCGCCCGTCAAACGGAACCTCACATTTCGCAGAGGCTTGGCATAGCGTCTTGCGGGTAAAGTCAGGCTTAAGCCTAGAGGTAGGCTTAGAGTGTACTTTGTTTGTCTTAGCCATATCTGTTGTTGGGGGATGCAACTTGACCCAGTAGAGCAGGCCAATAATATGCACGATCACAACCAGGAGCTAAAGTTCCGTTTCGGTCTGTCGAGTGAGAGAGCGGTTACCGAAGGCAAACTTCTCCAAATATCCAAGGGCAAAAGTGAGCCATACAACAAAGAGTTGGAGGGACACAACCTCCAACCGGAACTTTACCTACAAAAACGCTGGTACATAGAGGCCTATGCCAAGTCGATTGACCTCATGCCTGAGAGCCTGATAGGTTACAAGTTACTGGTGCGAACACAATCCGAATTCGATCAATATCGGAAGTTATTACAGATGCTCGATGGTGTTTTAAAATGAGTTTTGAGCAGGACCTCTCTGGAACACAGGCCTCCACCACCCGGAACAAAACATCCATCCATCCATCCATCCATCCATCCAGGCGCCACAGCAAACTTGAGCTGATGTAAACTTTCACATAACACCCGCTGTCTTCTTTGAACACAAGGCAACTGACCAAGCTGTATACGCTAAAAGGGGCCAAGAAAGGTCGTGTCATGCGTCCTAAATGACACGGATGCGCTAGTGGACACACGTGTGCTAAATTCTGGGGCTGCGTTGGTGGTTACATGGCAGCACGTCAACGAAAAACAGCCGTCGTCCCTGGGTGGGCTCGAACCACTAACCTTTCGGTTAACAGCCGAACGCGCTGACCGATTGCGCCACAGAGACCTACGGCGAGCCAGTCCGTGGGTAAGAGAAGAAAAAAAAAGCAGACTTGGACTTTTCCGGCAAATCACGGACTCGCTTGTTTGCACGCTGGAAACCGAGACCCCGTTGGGAAGAGAGAGGACTAATAGATACGCCCAACGTGGGGCTCGAACCCACGACCCTGAGATTAAGAGTCTCATGCTCTACCGACTGAGCTAGCCGGGCAGCCGCGGTGACCTTCCGCGGGCTGGTCGCAGTTTTTATCCGTGCCTAAATTGCGCCCGTCAAACGGAACCTCACATTTCGCAGAGGCTTGGCATAGCGTCTTGCGGGTAAAGTCAGGCTTAAGCCTAGAGGTAGGCTTAGAGTGTACTTTGTTTGTCTTAGCCATATCTGTTGTTGGGGGATGCAACTTGACCCAGTAGAGCAGGCCAATAATATGCACAATCACAACCAGGAGCTAAAGTTCCATTTCGGTCTGTCGAGTGAGAGAGCGGTTACCGAAGGCAAACTTCTCCAAATATCCAAGGGCAAAAGTGAGCCATACAACAAAGAGTTGGAGGGACACAACCTCCAACCGGAACTTTACCTACAAAAACGCTGGTACATAGAGGCCTATGCCAAACCGATTGACCTCATGCCTGAGAGCCTGATAGGTTACAAGTTACTGGTGCGAACACAATCCGAATTCGATCAATATCGGAAGTTATTACAGATGCTCGATGGTGTTTTAAAATGAGTTTTGAGCAGGACCTCTCTGGAACACAGGCCTCCACCACCCGGAACAAAACATCCATCCATCCATACATCCATCCATCCAGGCGCCACAGCAAACTTGAGCTGATGTAAACTTTCACATAACACCCGCTGTCTTCTTTGAACACAAGGCAACTGACCAAGCTGTATACGCTAAAAGGGGCCAAGAAAGGTCGTGTCATGCGTCCTAAATGACACGGATGCGCTAGTGGACACACGTGTGCTAAATTCTGGGGCTGCGTTGGTGGTTACATGGCAGCACGTCAACGAAAAACAGCCGTCGTCCCTGGGTGGGCTCGAACCATCAACCTTTCGGTTAACAGCCGAACGCGCTGACCGATTGCGCCACAGAGACCTGCGACGAGCCAGTCCGTGGGTAAGAGAAGAAAAAAAAAGCAGACTTGGACTTTTCCGGCAAATCACGGACTCGCTTGTTTGCACGCTGGAAACCGAGACCCCGTTGGGAAGAGAGAGGACTAATAGATACGCCCAACGTGGGGCTCGAACCCACGACCCTGAGATTAAGAGTCTCATGCTCTACCGACTGAGCTAGCCAGGCAGCCGCGGTGACCTTCCGCGGGGCTGGTCGCGGTTTTTATCCGTGCCTAAATTGCGCCCGTCAAACGGAACCTCACATTTCGCAGAGGCTTGGCATAGCGTCTTGCGGGTAAAGTCAGGCTTAAGCCTAGAGGTAGGCTTAGAGTGTACTTTGTTTGTCTTAGCCATATCTGTTGTTGGGGGATGCAACTTGACCCAGTAGAGCAGGCCAATAATATGCACGATCACAACCAGGAGCTAAAGTTCCGTTTCGGTCTGTCGAGTGAGAGAGCGGTTACCGAAGGCAAACTTCTCCAAATATCCAAGGGCAAAAGTGAGCCATACAACAAAGAGTTGGAGGGACACAACCTCCAACCGGAACTTTACCTACAAAAACGCTGGTACATAGAGGCCTATGCCAAGTCGATTGACCTCATGCCTGAGAGCCTGATAGGTTACAAGTTACTGGTGCGAACACAATCCGAATTCGATCAATATCGGAAGTTATTACAGATGCTCGATGGTGTTTTAAAATGAGTTTTGAGCAGGACCTCTCTGGAACACAGGCCTCCACCACCCGGAACAAAACATCCATCCATCCATACATCCATCCATCCAGGCGCCACAGCAAACTTGAGCTGATGTAAACTTTCACATAACACCCGCTGTCTTCTTTGAACACAAGGCAACTGACCAAGCTGTATACGCTAAAAGGGGCCAAGAAAGGTCGTGTCATGCGTCCTAAATGACACGGATGCGCTAGTGGACACACGTGTGCTAAATTCTGGGGCTGCGTTGGTGGTTACATGGCAGCACGTCAACGAAAAACAGCCGTCGTCCCTGGGTGGGCTCGAACCACCAACCTTTCGGTTAACAGCCGAACGCGCTGACCGATTGCGCCACAGAGACCTGCGGCGAGCCAGTCCGTGGGTAAGAGAAGAAAAAAAAAAGCAGACTTGGACTTTTCCGGCAAATCACGGACTCGCTTGTTTGCACGCTGGAAACCGAGACCCCGTTGGGAAGAGAGAGGACTAATAGATACGCCCAACGTGGGGCTCGCACCCACGACCCTGAGATTAAGAGTCTCATGCTCTACCGACTGAGCTAGCCAGGCAGCCGCGGTGACCTTCCGCGGGCTGGTCGCGGTTTTTATCCGTGCCTAAATTGCGCCCGTCAAACGGAACCTCACATTTCGCAGAGGCTTGGCATAGCGTCTTGCGGGTAAAGTCAGGCTTAAGCCTAGAGGTAGGCTTAGAGTGTACTTTGTTTGTCTTAGCCATATCTGTTGTTGGGGGATGCAACTTGACCCAGTAGAGCAGGCCAATAATATGCACAATCACAACCAGGAGCTAAAGTTCCATTTCGGTCTGTCGAGTGAGAGAGCGGTTACCGAAGGCAAACTTCTCCAAATATCCAAGGGCAAAAGTGAGCCATACAACAAAGAGTTGGAGGGACACAACCTCCAACCGGAACTTTACCTACAAAAACGCTGGTACATAGAGGCCTATGCCAAACCGATTGACCTCATGCCTGAGAGCCTGATAGGTTACAAGTTACTGGTGCGAACACAATCCGAATTCGATCAATATCGGAAGTTATTACAGATGCTCGATGGTGTTTTAAAATGAGTTTTGAGCAGGACCTCTCTGGAACACAGGCCTCCACCACCCGGAACAAAACATCCATCCATCCATACATCCATCCATCCAGGCGCCACAGCAAACTTGAGCTGATGTAAACTTTCACATAACACCCGCTGTCTTCTTTGAACACAAGGCAACTGACCAAGCTGTATACGCTAAAAGGGGCCAAGAAAGGTCGTGTCATGCGTCCTAAATGACACGGATGCGCTAGTGGACACACGTGTGCTAAATTCTGGGGCTGCGTTGGTGGTTACATGGCAGCACGTCAACGAAAAACAGCCGTCGTCCCTGGGTGGGCTCGAACCATCAACCTTTCGGTTAACAGCCGAACGCGCTGACCGATTGCGCCACAGAGACCTGCGACGAGCCAGTCCGTGGGTAAGAGAAGAAAAAAAAAGCAGACTTGGACTTTTCCGGCAAATCACGGACTCGCTTGTTTGCACGCTGGAAACCGAGACCCCGTTGGGAAGAGAGAGGACTAATAGATACGCCCAACGTGGGGCTCGAACCCACGACCCTGAGATTAAGAGTCTCATGCTCTACCGACTGAGCTAGCCAGGCAGCCGCGGTGACCTTCCGCGGGGCTGGTCGCGGTTTTTATCCGTGCCTAAATTGCGCCCGTCAAACGGAACCTCACATTTCGCAGAGGCTTGGCATAGCGTCTTGCGGGTAAAGTCAGGCTTAAGCCTAGAGGTAGGCTTAGAGTGTACTTTGTTTGTCTTAGCCATATCTGTTGTTGGGGGATGCAACTTGACCCAGTAGAGCAGGCCAATAATATGCACGATCACAACCAGGAGCTAAAGTTCCGTTTCGGTCTGTCGAGTGAGAGAGCGGTTACCGAAGGCAAACTTCTCCAAATATCCAAGGGCAAAAGTGAGCCATACAACAAAGAGTTGGAGGGACACAACCTCCAACCGGAACTTTACCTACAAAAACGCTGGTACATAGAGGCCTATGCCAAGTCGATTGACCTCATGCCTGAGAGCCTGATAGGTTACAAGTTACTGGTGCGAACACAATCCGAATTCGATCAATATCGGAAGTTATTACAGATGCTCGATGGTGTTTTAAAATGAGTTTTGAGCAGGACCTCTCTGGAACACAGGCCTCCACCACCCGGAACAAAACATCCATCCATCCATCCATCCATCCATCCAGGCGCCACAGCAAACTTGAGCTGATGTAAACTTTCACATAACACCCGCTGTCTTCTTTGAACACAAGGCAACTGACCAAGCTGTATACGCTAAAAGGGGCCAAGAAAGGTCGTGTCATGCGTCCTAAATGACACGGATGCGCTAGTGGACACACGTGTGCTAAATTCTGGGGCTGCGTTGGTGGTTACATGGCAGCACGTCAACGAAAAACAGCCGTCGTCCCTGGGTGGGCTCGAACCACTAACCTTTCGGTTAACAGCCGAACGCGCTGACCGATTGCGCCACAGAGACCTACGGCGAGCCAGTCCGTGGGTAAGAGAAGAAAAAAAAAGCAGACTTGGACTTTTCCGGCAAATCACGGACTCGCTTGTTTGCACGCTGGAAACCGAGACCCCGTTGGGAAGAGAGAGGACTAATAGATACGCCCAACGTGGGGCTCGAACCCACGACCCTGAGATTAAGAGTCTCATGCTCTACCGACTGAGCTAGCCAGGCAGCCGCGGTGACCTTCCGCGGGGCTGGTCGCGGTTTTTATCCGTGCCTAAATTGCGCCCGTCAAACGGAACCTCACATTTCGCAGAGGCTTGGCATAGCGTCTTGCGGGTAAAGTCAGGCTTAAGCCTAGAGGTAGGCTTAGAGTGTACTTTGTTTGTCTTAGCCATATCTGTTGTTGGGGGATGCAACTTGACCCAGTAGAGCAGGCCAATAATATGCACGATCACAACCAGGAGCTAAAGTTCCGTTTCGGTCTGTCGAGTGAGAGAGCGGTTACCGAAGGCAAACTTCTCCAAATATCCAAGGGCAAAAGTGAGCCATACAACAAAGAGTTGGAGGGACACAACCTCCAACCGGAACTTTACCTACAAAAACGCTGGTACATAGAGGCCTATGCCAAGTCGATTGACCTCATGCCTGAGAGCCTGATAGGTTACAAGTTACTGGTGCGAACACAATCCGAATTCGATCAATATCGGAAGTTATTACAGATGCTCGATGGTGTTTTAAAATGAGTTTTGAGCAGGACCTCTCTGGAACACAGGCCTCCACCACCCGGAACAAAACATCCATCCATCCATACATCCATCCATCCAGGCGCCACAGCAAACTTGAGCTGATGTAAACTTTCACATAACACCCGCTGTCTTCTTTGAACACAAGGCAACTGACCAAGCTGTATACGCTAAAAGGGGCCAAGAAAGGTCGTGTCATGCGTCCTAAATGACACGGATGCGCTAGTGGACACACGTGTGCTAAATTCTGGGGCTGCGTTGGTGGTTACATGGCAGCACGTCAACGAAAAACAGCCGTCGTCCCTGGGTGGGCTCGAACCACCAACCTTTCGGTTAACAGCCGAACGCGCTGACCGATTGCGCCACAGAGACCTGCGGCGAGCCAGTCCGTGGGTAAGAGAAGAAAAAAAAAAGCAGACTTGGACTTTTCCGGCAAATCACGGACTCGCTTGTTTGCACGCTGGAAACCGAGACCCCGTTGGGAAGAGAGAGGACTAATAGATACGCCCAACGTGGGGCTCGCACCCACGACCCTGAGATTAAGAGTCTCATGCTCTACCGACTGAGCTAGCCAGGCAGCCGCGGTGACCTTCCGCGGGCTGGTCGCGGTTTTTATCCGTGCCTAAATTGCGCCCGTCAAACGGAACCTCACATTTCGCAGAGGCTTGGCATAGCGTCTTGCGGGTAAAGTCAGGCTTAAGCCTAGAGGTAGGCTTAGAGTGTACTTTGTTTGTCTTAGCCATATCTGTTGTTGGGGGATGCAACTTGACCCAGTAGAGCAGGCCAATAATATGCACGATCACAACCAGGAGCTAAAGTTCCGTTTCGGTCTGTCGAGTGAGAGAGCGGTTACCGAAGGCAAACTTCTCCAAATATCCAAGGGCAAAAGTGAGCCATACAACAAAGAGTTGGAGGGACACAACCTCCAACCGGAACTTTACCTACAAAAACGCTGGTACATAGAGGCCTATGCCAAGTCGATTGACCTCATGCCTGAGAGCCTGATAGGTTACAAGTTACTGGTGCGAACACAATCCGAATTCGATCAATATCGGAAGTTATTACAGATGCTCGATGGTGTTTTAAAATGAGTTTTGAGCAGGACCTCTCTGGAACACAGGCCTCCACCACCCGGAACAAAACATCCATCCATCCATACATCCATCCATCCAGGCGCCACAGCAAACTTGAGCTGATGTAAACTTTCACATAACACCCGCTGTCTTCTTTGAACACAAGGCAACTGACCAAGCTGTATACGCTAAAAGGGGCCAAGAAAGGTCGTGTCATGCGTCCTAAATGACACGGATGCGCTAGTGGACACACGTGTGCTAAATTCTGGGGCTGCGTTGGTGGTTACATGGCAGCACGTCAACGAAAAACAGCCGTCGTCCCTGGGTGGGCTCGAACCACCGACCTTTCGGTTAACAGCCGAACGCGCTGACCGATTGCATTAAAGCTGGGGAACAATAGTCTGTTAGAGGGGGGGAAGAAAGGGAAGAAGGGGGAAGAGGGAAAAAAGAGAGAAAAGAAGGGAAAAGGAGAGGAAAAGAGAAGAAAGAGATTTTTTATGACTTTGTCCCCCCAACAGCAATATTTGTGAAAGTCTACATTTGTCATAAATTATCGCAAAAACAGTTTTTTTGTATCTTCCTATACATTTATATGGGAGTAAAGCTGATCACAAGGTTGCCGGTTCGAATCCCACTGCTGCCAGAAATTAAGATTGCTGTGTTATTCTGTGAATTATGTTTCATCATTAAAAATCACATAACTGGTTTACACATTACATAAATTAGTTCTGTTCTGTCATTTTACAGTATCATTTAATATAATTTATTCTAGATATATTATTTATAGTAAATTATACCATAGTTTTAATTATATTTCTGCTTCAGTTTTTTTTTTAAACTAATCAATTATTTTATTACTGAATGCATCCATTACTTTTTTTTCACGAGTGACTATAACTTGTAGTTGAATGATACTATAGTAAAGGAAAACACAAAAAACAAGGAAAGCGTTTATGATCAAAAACCAAACTTTCATTTTATTGTACAAAAGGTATTGTAAAAAGTGCAATAGAACAGGAAATTAAGAACTATATACAAGGAGAACTATATACAAGGAGAAGTATAAAAATAAATGATTTATTTTCTTTTTTTTACATCCTCCAACCACTGCTCCTTTGGCACTGTCTCTACTGAGGGGCAGTATACAATGCCCTTGTACTGGCTGTGCCCAGTCTCTGCTGTTCTGAACTGCCCACATTTCTTGCACGTGTTGTTCTGCACTTTGCGGGTCAGTTTTCGAACTGGAGCTGGACCTGGAGCAGGAGGGGCAAAAGGGGCAGAGGAGAGGTTGACCCTGAGAGCCTGTGGAGCAGCAACCAGGACGGGCCCCTGTGAAGCCACTGGCGTCAACATCAGGAGTTGAGTGCCTGGGGGTGGAGCAGGAAAGAGTTGCCGCTGGGTTGGTGGTGTCTCAGCTGCTGGTGCCAAAACCACTGGGGCTGAAGGGATCTTCCTCTTCCTCTTCACCTGTGCCTGGCCCACGGTGCTACTGGGCAGGTGGTACTGGTGAGCCGGGCCTGGCTGGGGGGGGCGCAGATGGGGGGCGCACGTTGGCAGGGAGCAGAGGGTCAGCAGCCACAGACAAGCGGCTAGGCAGTTCCAGCCCCTGCATCACTACCGCATTGTCCTGTCTTTTCACCCTGTTGTTGTGCCACTGAACCAAGGTGGTGTGGCTTACGTCCACCAGCTGGATGGTGGTCTGCTGCATTACTATTGCATTGCCCAGAATGCACCGCCTGATTTTTCTGTAGTCCTCCAGGATGAGGTCCCATCTGGACACTGTGCCAGTCCCCTTCTTCTTGGGACTCCGGTGGATGGCACAGAGCCTGACAAAAATAGTTTCCATCAGGCGAGAACAGTCTGGCCACTGGGCAAGTGGGGCAGTGGTGGTGAGTGCGTGCCTCTTGACACTCTCCACCCCTGGAGTGAACTCCTGCCTCTTCTTGGGGGACCTGAACCTCCCAGTATCCAGCCTGCTCTTGTGTCTGGGAGAAAACACAACCCTCCGCTTGTCGAAGTCCAGCAGGTTCTGCCAAAGAGCAACAATATTGCTCACCTAAGCAGAGAGGAGCATATCATACAGAGCAAATGAGAAAAACAAACAAAACAAGTGTAAACATGTATGACAAGTCAAAGAGGGAAAGTAGAAAAAGTTGAATGATCCTGACCTGCTGGTTGGTGAGTGCCAGAGAGGGATGGTTCCTGAGCTCCACAAGACACTCCGCCAGGCTGTCGACTCTATCCAGGCCGGGCACACCTAAGTCATCCACAGCCTGAAAAAAAATAAAGATATGAGCAACAATATGAGGACAGTGAACTGGGACAAAATACATATACATATAAAGACATATACACTGGTCTATATAAATGCCAGGATTGATTATTGCATTCTAAAATGTCAGCAGACGGTGACAATAATTTAGACATTTGTAATAAAAAAATGGAAGGTGTCTTTACCGTCAGCAGATCTGATATTCCTTAGAATATGAATGTAACTTTTAATAAGCAGGGGAAATTCCAGACTTTAAATATATAAACATTCAAATGTTTACTATGTTTGCATTATTAGACTGTACAGGGAGACTGGTAATGTTTTCACATTAAAATCAGATGCTTTCCTATTAATTCAATTGATTGTGAGGGAATTCTAGGGAATACCAATATGGAGGCACAGTGGCTTAAATTTTTATTACGTCACGAGCAATCCAGTCATTATATAGATCAGTGCACATTTAACAAAGTATTTACATACCACAGATGCATCAGGAGATGCTGAGGCACCTTGCTGCGGCATGGAGGAGGCAGCAGACTGGGTGGAGGAGGCAGCAAGCCGGGTGGAGGAGGAGGAGGCAGTAAGGGTTGAGGCAACAGGCTGGTAGGAGGGAACAGCCAGGGCAGCAGCCATGGTGGATGAGGCAGCAGGCTGGGTGGAGGAGGCAGCAGGCCGGATGGAAGAGGCAGCAGGCTGGGTGGAAGAGGCAGCAGGCCGGATGGAAGAGGCAGCAGGCTGGGTGGAGGAGGCAGCAGGCCAGGTGGAAGAGGCAGCAGGCTGGGTGGAGGAGGCAGCAGGCCAGGTGGAAGAGGCAGCAGGCTGGGTGGAGGAGGCAGCAGGCCAGGTGGAAGAGGCAGCAGGCCAGGTGGAGGAGGAGGGGTCAGTTAGGATTGAGGCAACAGGCTGGCAGGAGGGAACAGCCAGGGCAGCAGCCATGGTGGATGAGGCAGCAGGCCGGATGGAAGAGGCAGCAGGCCGGATGGAAGAGGCAGCAGGCCGGGTGGAGGAGGAGGGGTCAGTTAGGATTGAGGCAACAGGCTGGCAGGAGGGAACAGCCATGGTGGATGAGGCAGCAGGCTGAGAGAAGGTAGAGGAGGAGGAGAGAGACTCAGAGGAGGGCATAAAGCAGGAGGAGACAGAGAAGCTTGGGTCATCCGTGAGACTTGACACAGTAATGTCATGTGTCTCGTTTTCCCCGAAGCCCTCGTCTTCTTCGTCCACACCTTCGTCCACATCCTCCAGCATGTTCTCTGTCTCCTCTGAGTCCGGGTTCACCACCAGGGGCTGTCCAGTCTGGCTAAGGAGATAGTCAACACCAAGCAGCTCTCCTTTGAAAAAGAAAAAAAAGCACACACATACATGACTAATTATATTCAAAGCATTCTGTCAAGATAGAATGCAACTGTAATCAGACTCAAAGCATTCTGTCAAGATAGAATGCAACTGTAATCAGACTCAGTGTATGGTTGGCTTTGTTAATGGGAATAATAAAATTATTTATAATTAAATCTCTAGTTAGAACATTTGAAAACCCACAAATTAAAAGTATAATGTAGCCAGATAAGGGTAAGACATACCAGTGTATTTGGCAGGTGCCCTGAAAGTTGGCACAAAAGCCCGGCCAAACACCTTCAGGCTGTTGGTGTTGACGCAGTGAGACATATCCCCGGCGTAGGTGAGAAGGGACGCTGGCTTGCTGGTCACTGCTGCAGTCCCCCGATCCTGATTCCACCTGTTCAGGCCTTCTAGGAGGTAGAGCTGGAAATTCAGCGCATTGGCACTGGTTCCTTGAAGAAGAACAACACATTTATACCACTGTAAAAGGACTTGCCTTTCAATTTGAATAATGCATAGCAGTTATTTAAGACATCATATATGTGAGACACCAACCTGGAATGAACCTGTTCAGGTGGCAATGAAAGGATTCCAGGGATGTGGACCCTCTGGCACAGCGATACCGGGTCAGGATGACCCCCGCCTTTTTAGTGGTGCCCACCTCAGTATAGAGTGGCACTTCTGGCAAGTCCTGGATGCACTTGACATGGCGTTTCTGCACACGCCAAATGTGCTCCATGCGCACTTGATCCAGGAGCGGCACACCCATAAGGTCCCTCCCATTTGCCCCGCCCAGCTCCTGCAGCAGCCTGTCAATGAGGCGTATGGTGTCCTCCTCACCGCGCGTCCTCCTGCGGCAGTAAAGGCTAAGGTCCCTTTTACTGATGCTCCTGTCCACCAGGAGGTCAGTAATAGCTGGCATACCCTCCTGCATCAGCTGCTGTTTCTTGGCCAGCCGCAACAGGTTGAGGTCCCCCGCATCCCACTCAAAAATGCAGGCGGACAGGCATCCCATGAAGGTTGGGTAGAGGGGATGGGCATCGGTGGTGCAGCCCACGGCCAGCCTTCGCATGAAGTGCCAGATGTCCAGCCGTATGTGGAGGTCTGGCCACTGCCCAAACCTGGACTGCAGCTTGCTGGTTGCCCCCTCACTAATGCAGCAGCCACAGTCCACATACAGCAGCACTGGGGGTGGAACGGCTGCCTGGCGGTACCGCTCCATTACACCAGCCACCATCCTGTCCAGTCCTGGCCCCTCCTGCACCGACAGGACACTGGTCAGTATCTGGCCGACCTCATTGCCAATAGAGCTCACCCAGAGTGCTGTCCCCCGTCCATGGCCAGCCAGCTTCTTTGTGATCTGGAATTTACAAATGTAAGGACACATTCAGAGATCTGAACTTATTGTTTTAAGAGAGAAAAATCTCATTTGAGAATTGAGCCAGCACAATTGAGAAAAAATGTCTATCTGGAAGTATTTAAGAACATGTAAGTCTATTACAGAGTCAGATTATTTATTACCTTTTTGGTGGAATCCATCTTTAAGATGGTGCCAAAGGTCGACGTGATGCTGGCCTTGATGTGGTCTATACGGCAGAGGATGTCCCTGCCGTATACGGACAGCAGCCAACGACTGGTGGGGATGTCGATGGGCTCTGGAGGCTCCTGGCAGACCACCGGAAAGAGGCTGGGTCGATCCACAAAGTCAGCACACTCCCCAAGATAGTGTGCCAACCGATTCAGCCATTCCTCCCCGTGGTTCTCTTTTAATTGCCTCACCAGTCTAGCTGGACTGTTGCCCAGCGTCCGGTCCCGAAGCAGCCTAATGACACGGATGTCACAGGCATACCTGAAAACACATTGTTGCTGTGATTAGTTACATGTTAATTGAAGGGTCAATTCAGTAGTTTAAGTCTTCACAATCAACATCTTTTCTACACTGATTTACTCACTTGCGGGTCAGGATCAGCCGGAACATTTTCTGGTGAGGCAGGTCAAGCTGGTCCCGGACAGTCTGACTCGTTGACAGGTAGTTCAGAGAACACACAGTGCACCTGAGTGTCTCTGTCACCATCAGGTAGTACCTGTCAATGTCCAGGACCTTCCGAGCCCTCTTGTGAACACCATAGCCCGTGAGGTTCTTGCCACAATCTGGGCAGGACACTCTCACCTTCCACAGGTGGTAGGGCATCCACACCATCAACCGATGGGTGAAGAACCGGTCAGGAGTTGGTGTCTGGTGGTAAATGAGGGCTGGAACAGGTGGCTCATACCACAGCTTCAAATCTGGCCGCAGCTTGCCAGAGTGAAATAAGGTGTTGGCAATCCACCTCTGGTCCTGCACAGGGATGGTCTTGCTCATTTCACCTGGCAACCAGAATGAAGCTGAGGCACCAGCAGGGGCTGGCATGACTTCTCCAGGCTCCTCCTGTTTGGAAGACAATTTCTTTATTGCATAGTGTTTTTTAATTGCTTTGGTGCAATTCCCACAAGCAATTGGTACATTTTCAAAACTCTTAGTACTAATAATACAACAGATAATCAAAAGTGCACTTTTTTCCCCGAAGCATTTCAGCGTATTTCCATTTGTGGAAATTAAAACATTGTTTAAATTACTACATTATTAGCTTACTATAGCGTAATAACTGTGTGATTTGTATATGTACATCTCTGATAACAGATCACTCTTAATTGTAATCTAGACGCATACAATTTCTGTAAAGCTGCTTTGAAGCTATATGCATTGTAAATACATAATACATTATAAGTAAAACTTATAATAAATAAGTAATAATTAAAAAAAATATACAAAGAAATGTGAATTGATTTGAATTACTATAAAACTTTTGATTTGCATCTCTTCTCATTTAGTTTAACTAGAATGAAAGCATGAGATCAGGTTTTGTAAGAATGACAAGTGTGATCAGTTTGGAGTTTTGGTAGGAGTTTTGGTAAGAGTTTTGAAAATGTACGCCTTACTTGTGAAGCAGTACCAAAGTGAATTAAAAAAAAAAAGGAAATTGGTGCTGTTATACTCACAGAGGATGGAGCAGGACTGGGGGTCCTTATACAGGATGGAGAAGGGGTGGTGGTCCTCACAGAGGCCATAGATGGGGCCCCCTCAAAGGAGGGAGAAGGGGTGGTGGACCTCACAGAGGATGGAGGAGGAGATGGGCTGGGAAAAGAAGGGCTGGAGGTCCTTGAAGAGGATGGAGCAGGACTTCGGCTCTTCACAGAGAATGGAGAAGGGGTGGTGGTCCTCACAGAGGCCATAGATGGGGCCCTCTCAAAGGATGGAGAAGGGGTGGTGGTCCTCACAGAGGATGGAGGAGGAGACGGGCTGGGAAGAGAAGGGCTGGGGGTCCTTGAAGAGGATGGAGCAGGACTTGGGCTCCTCGCAGAGAATGGAGAAGGGGTGGTGGTCCTCACAGAGGATGGAGGAGGAGAGGGGCTGGGAAGAGAAGGGCTGGGGGTCCTTGAAGAGGGTGGAGGAGAGGGGCTGGGGGTTCTCCGACCCACTAAATTAGGCTTTTTTGAAGACGCCTGGGACCCACCAAACCGTGACTTGGTGAACTTAAAAGAGAAACAAAGTTAATTGTATGACAACCGCACTGTACATTTTCAACACAAACATTTTTATTTAAATCTAGTGTTTACACATGTGTGATGGGTAGGTTTAGGGGTAAGGGTTGGTTTGGTGATAGAAAATATCTTTAACCTGACATAAAGGCAATGGAAGTGTATGCAATGTCCTCACTAATATAGTCAAACAAAAATGTGTGTGTGTGTGCGTGTAAAAATGTGAATGGCCTGACTGATAAGTCTGCAGGAGTATGCTATAATTATTTTGATGTTGGTGGGCCGTAGAGCACATTAAACAAATACAGAATTAATCTAAGTAAACATTAATTACAGATTAAATATTCACCATTGACAAACTTGGAGGGGGCCTCAGGAATGTCCGTGGTGTAGAAGCCGTGTCTGAAGCCTCAGACTGTGGCACAGCTGTGCCAGGAGCCGTGTCAGGTGCAGCAGAAGACTGAGTGGCAGCGGCAGGCTGCTTAAACAACACCGGAAGGGCATAAGATGTAGTGAAACAGCATAACAGTATTTTAACATTTATGTGATGCGACATTAAATGTCACTTTCAAATACATCACCTTAGTGGTGTGGAATCCACAGTTGCAGGCCATGGATCCTCCAAAGAGGGTGGTCTGTCCGTGGACCTGCATGGGGCATTTCTCAATCTGAAAAGACAAGAAACATTTATTTACTGACATTTTCTGCACCATTGTAATGTAATGAGATACAGGTAACTTTGCTTTACCTTCTGATAGAGGTCATGCCACTTCCGCTGCCTTGGGGCTGGTCTATTTCCTCCTCCGGAAGGCCAAACCCCAGAGCTGGCAAAAGCCCTTAACCTCGCCATCTACTCGCCATCTCCCATGGGCTTGTGGCTCTTTGGCTTTGTGCTCATCTAAACATAATAGGGAAATACTAGTAAACAAATAAATTTTTGCAAGTACTAAACAACTACACTGATTTTGGTTTTCATTCAATTATAATGATACAACTATATAAAAAAAGAATTCAAACATGTAAAATGTAATGTATTACATCTGTTTAACATGTAAGATTATAGGCAACTGGTGGTAGTGTGACCACAGTTTATAAACAGAAACACTTATACTATAGTAAAACCATGGTTATTATAAATGTGATGACTTTATCCACAACTATATGTGGTTTTATTTATTCAAGCTGACTAAATGGTGTTTAATATGTAAGATTATAGGCAACTGATGATAGTGTGACCACAGTTTATAAACAGAAACACTTATACTATAGTAAAACCATGGTTATTATAAATGTGATGACTTTATCCACAACTATATGACGTTTTATTTATTCATACTGATTTAATGGTGTTTAATATGTAAGATTATAGGCAACTCGTGATAGTGTGACCACAGATTATAAACAGAAACACTTATACTATAGTAAAACCATGGTTATTATAAATGTGATGACTTTATCCACAACTATATGTGGTTTTATTTATTCATACTGATTTAATGGTGTTTAATATGTAAGATTAGAGGCAACTGGTGATAGTGTGACCACAGATTATAAACAGAAACACTTATACTATAGTAAAACCATGGTTATTATAAATGTGATGACTTTATCCACAACTATATGAGGTTTTATTTTTTCAAGCTGACTAAATGGTGTTTAATATGCAAGATTATAGGCAACTGATGATAGTGTGACCACAGTTTATAAACAGAAACAGTTATACTATAGTAAAACCATGGTTATTATAAATGTGATGACTTTATCCACAACTATATGACGTTTTATTTATTCATACTGATTTAATGGTGTTTAATATGTAAGATTAGAGGCAACTCGTGATGACGTGGCCCACAGTTTATAAACAGAAACACTTATACTACGGTAAAACCATGGTTATTATAAGGGATGACGTTATCTACAACTATAAGATGTTTTTTCATTCAAACCGAACTTCAAGCTGACTAAATGGTGTTTAAAATGTAAGATTAGACGCAACTCCCGATCACGTGATCACAGTTTATAACGACAATCACTTTTACTATAGTAAAACCAGGTAAACATCGCGACAGACAGATCGAGCATACAGAACAAAGACTCCTAATTACATCTCACAAAAATAAAGTATTTTCACATGAATTTAAGGATGATTTCATTCATAATTCTCCTCAGAACGTTAGTTTAGTAACTTAGTTATTGCTAAAAGGAAACACTCGACAAAACGGCTTTGTGTCAGGGATGAAAATGTAACTAATGTATGGCCAATTAAGAATATAGCAAACAGAAGTAGAAAAACAAACATTTATTTCTTACTTTGTTCGGTTATAATAAGGTTATAGAGGTTTCTGAAGAGCGCCGTGTCGTCATCCAATCTCACAATGGATGTAAGCGCGGTGAGTGGCTGTGTCCATTCTCATGCCGCGACGCGATTGGCTCTCGTCCAATCTCACATTGGAGAGCGGGCGATGCGATTGGCTCTCGTCCAATCTCACATTGGACAGCGAGCGACGCGATTGGACGAGGATAGAGCGGCAGAGACAGACGAACCTGATCCAGGTAGCGCCACAGAGACCTGCGGCGAGCCAGTCAGTGGGTAAGAGAAGAAAAAAAAAGCAGACTTGGACTTTTCCGGCAAATCACGGACTCGCTTGTTTGCACGCTGGAAACCGAGACCCCGTTGGGAAGAGAGAGGACTAATAGATACGCCCAACGTGGGGCTCGAACCCACGACCCTGAGATTAAGAGTCTCATGCTCTACCGACTGAGCTAGCCGGGCAGCCGCGGTGACCTTCTGCGGGCTGGTCGCGGTTTTTATCCGTGCCTAAATTGCGCCCGTCAAACAGAACCTCACATTTCGCAGAGGCTTGGCATAGCGTCTTGCGGGTAAAGTCAGGCTTAAGCCTAGAGGTAGGCTTAGAGTGTACTTTGTTTGTCTTAGCCATATCTGTTGTTGGGGGATGCAACTTGACCCAGTAGAGCAGGCCAATAATATGCACGATCACAACCAGGAGCTAAAGTTCCGTTTCGGTCTGTCGAGTGAGAGAGCGGTTACCGAAGGCAAACTTCTCCAAATATCCAAGGGCAAAAGTGAGCCATACAACAAAGAGTTGGAGGGACACAACCTCCAACCCGGAACTTTACCTACAAAAACGCTGGTACATAGAGGCCTATGCCAAATCGATTGACCTCATGCCTGAGAGCCTGATAGGTTACAAGTTACTGGTGCGAACACAATCCGAATTCGATCAATATCGGAAGTTATTACAGATGCTCGATGGTGTTTTAAAATGAGTTTTGAGCAGGACCTCTCTGGAACACAGGCCTCCACCACCCGGAACAAAACATCCATCCATCCATACATCCATCCATCCAGGCGCCACAGCAAACTTGAGCTGATGTAAACTTTCACATAACACCCGCTGTCTTCTTTGAACACAAGGCAACTGACCAAGCTGTATACGCTAAAAGGGGCCAAGAAAGGTCATGTCATGCGTCCTAAATGACACGGATGCACTAGTGGACACACGTGTGCTAAATTCTGGGGCTGCGTTGGTGGTTACATGGCAGCACGTCAACGAAAAACAGCCGTCGTCCCTGGGTGGGCTCGAACCACCAACCTTTCGGTTAACAGCCGAACGCGCTGACCGATTGCGCCACAGAGACCTGCGGCGAGCCAGTCCGTGGGTAAGAGAAGAAAAAAAAAGCAGACTTGGACTTTTCCGGCAAATCACGGACTCGCTTGTTTGCACGCTGGAAACCGAGACCCCGTTGGGAAGAGAGAGGACTAATAGATACGCCCAACGTGGGGCTCGAACCCACGACCCTGAGATTAAGAGTCTCATGCTCTACCGACTGAGCTAGCCGGGCAGCCTCGGTGACCTTCCGCGGGCTGGTCGCGGTTTTTATCCGTGCCTAAATTGCGCCCGTCAAACGGAACCTCACATTTCGCAGAGGCTTGGCATAGCGTCTTGCGGGTAAAGTCAGGCTTAAGCCTAGAGGTAGGCTTAGAGTGTACTTTGTTTGTCTTAGTCATATCTGTTGTTGGGGGATGCAACTTGACCCAGTAGAGCAGGCCAATAATATGCACGATCACAACCAGGAGCTAAAGTTCCGTTTCGGTCTGTCGAGTGAGAGAGCGGTTACCGAAGGCAAACTTCTCCAAATATCCAAGGGCAAAAGTGAGCCATACAACAAAGAGTTGGAGGGACACAACCTCCAACCGGAACTTTACCTACAAAAACGCTGGTACATAGAGGCCTATGCCAAATCGATTGACCTCATGCCTGAGAGCCTGATAGGTTACAAGTTACTGGTGCGAACACAATCCGAATTCGATCAATATCGGAAGTTATTACAGATGCTCGATGGTGTTTTAAAATGAGTTTTGAGCAGGACCTCTCTGGAACACAGGCCTCCACCACCCGGAACAAAACATCCATCCATCCATCCATCCAGGCGCCACAGCAAACTTGAGCTGATGTAAACTTTCACATAACACCCGCTGTCTTCTTTGAACACAAGGCAACTGACCAAGCTGTATACGCTAAAAGGGGCCAAGAAAGGTCGTGTCATGCGTCCTAAATGGCACGGATGCGCTAGTGGACACACGTGTGCTAAATTCTGGGGCTGCGTTGGTGGTTACATGGCAGCACGTCAACGAAAAACAGCCGTCGTCCCTGGGTGGGCTCGAACCACCAACCTTTCGGTTAACAGCCGAACGCGCTGACCGATTGCGCCACAGAGACCTGCGGCGAGCCAGTCCGTGGGTAAGAGAAGAAAAAAAAAGCAGACTTGGACTTTTCCGGCAAATCACGGACTCGCTTGTTTGCACGCTGGAAACCGAGACCCCGTTGGGAAGAGAGAGGACTAATAGATACGCCCAACGTGGGGCTCGAACCCACGACCCTGAGATTAAGAGTCTCATGCTCTACCGACTGAGCTAGCCGGGCAGCCGCGGTGACCTTCCGCGGGCTGGTCGCGGTTTTTATCCGTGCCTAAATTGCGCCCGTCAAACGGAACCTCACATTTCGCAGAGGCTTGGCATAGCGTCTTGCGGGTAAAGTCAGGCTTAAGCCTAGAGGTAGGCTTAGAGTGTACTTTGTTTGTCTTAGCCATATCTGTTGTTGGGGGATGCAACTTGACCCAGTAGAGCAGGCCAATAATATGCACGATCACAACCAGGAGCTAAAGTTCCGTTTCGGTCTGTCGAGTGAGAGAGCGGTTACCGAAGGCAAACTTCTCCAAATATCCAAGGGCAAAAGTGAGCCATACAACAAAGAGTTGGAGGGACACAACCTCCAACCGGAACTTTACCTACAAAAACGCTGGTACATAGAGGCCTATGCCAAATCGATTGACCTCATGCCTGAGAGCCTGATAGGTTACAAGTTACTGGTGCGAACACAATCCGAATTCGATCAATATCGGAAGTTATTACAGATGCTCGATGGTGTTTTAAAATGAGTTTTGAGCAGGACCTCTCTGGAACACAGGCCTCCACCACCCGGAACAAAACATCCATCCATCCATACATCCATCCATCCAGGCGCCACAGCAAACTTGAGCTGATGTAAACTTTCACATAACACCCGCTGTCTTCTTTGAACACAAGGCAACTGACCAAGCTGTATACGCTAAAAGGGGCCAAGAAAGGTCGTGTCATGCGTCCTAAATGACACGGATGCGCTAGTGGACACACGTGTGCTAAATTCTGGGGCTGCGTTGGTGGTTACATGGCAGCACGTCAACGAAAAACAGCCGTCGTCCCTGGGTGGGCTCAAACCACCAACCTTTCGGTTAACAGCCGAACGCGCTGACCGATTGCGCCACAGAGACCTGCGGCGAGCCAGTCCGTGGGTAAGAGAAGAAAAAAAAAGCAGACTTGGACTTTTCCGGCAAATCACGGACTCGCTTGTTTGCACGCTGGAAACCGAGACCCCGTTGGGAAGAGAGAGGACTAATAGATACGCCCAACGTGGGGCTCGAACCCACGACCCTGAGATTAAGAGTCTCATGCTCTACCGACTGAGCTAGCCGGGCAGCCGCGGTGACCTTCCGCGGGCTGGTCGCGGTTTTTATCCGTGCCTAAATTGCGCCCGTCAAACGGAACCTCACATTTCGCAGAGGCTTGGCATAGCTTCTTGCGGGTAAAGTCAGGCTTAAGCCTAGAGGTAGGCTTAGAGTGTACTTTGTTTGTCTTAGCCATATCTGTTGTTGGGGGATGCAACTTGACCCAGTAGAGCAGGCCAATAATATGCACGATCACAACCAGGAGCTAAAGTTCCGTTTCGGTCTGTCGAGTGAGAGAGCGGTTACCGAAGGCAAACTTCTCCAAATATCCAAGGGCAAAAGTGAGCCATACAACAAAGAGTTGGAGGGACACAACCTCCAACCGGAACTTTACCTACAAAAACGCTGGTACATAGAGGCCTATGCCAAATCGATTGACCTCATGCCTGAGAGCCTGATAGGTTACAAGTTACTGGTGCGAACACAATCCGAATTCGATCAATATCGGAAGTTATTACAGATGCTCGATGGTGTTTTAAAATGAGTTTTGAGCAGGACCTCTCTGGAACACAGGCCTCCACCACCCGGAACAAAACATCCATCCATCCATACATCCATCCATCCAGGCGCCACAGCAAACTTGAGCTGATGTAAACTTTCACATTACACCCGCTGTCTTCTTTGAACACAAGGCAACTGACCAAGCTGTATACGCTAAAAGGGGCCAAGAAAGGTCGTGTCATGCGTCCTAAATGACACGGATGCGCTAGTGGACACACGTGTGCTAAATTCTGGGGCTGCGTTGGTGGTTACATGGCAGCACGTCAACGAAAAACAGCCGTCGTCCCTGGGTGGGCTCGAACCACCAACCTTTCGGTTAACAGCCGAACGCGCTGACCGATTGCGCCACAGAGACCTGCGTTCGAGCCAGTCCGTGGGTAAGAGAAGAAAAAAAAAGCAGACTTGGACTTTTCCGGCAAATCACGGACTCGCTTGTTTGCACGCTGGAAACCGAGACCCCGTTGGGAAGAGAGAGGACTAATAGATACGCCCAACGTGGGGCTCGAACCCACGACCCTGAGATTAAGAGTCTCATGCTCTACCGACTGAGCTAGCCGGGGAGCCGCGGTGACCTTCCGCGGGCTGGTCGCGGTTTTTATCCGTGCCTAAATTGCGCCCGTCAAACGGAACCTCACATTTCGCAGAGGCTTGGCATAGCGTCTTGCGGGTAAAGTCAGGCTTAAGCCTAGAGGTAGGCTTAGAGTGTACTTTGTTTGTCTTAGCCATATCTGTTGTTGGGGGATGCAACTTGACCCAGTAGAGCAGGCCAATAATATGCACGATCACAACCAGGAGCTAAAGTTCCGTTTCGGTCTGTCGAGTGAGAGAGCGGTTACCGAAGGCAAACTTCTCCAAATATCCAAGGGCAAAAGTGAGCCATACAACAAAGAGTTGGAGGGACACAACCTCCAACCGGAACTTTACCTACAAAAACGCTGGTACATAGAGGCCTATGCCAAATCGATTGACCTCATGCCTGAGAGCCTGATAGGTTACAAGTTACTGGTGCGAACACAATCCGAATTCGATCAATATCGGAAGTTATTACAGATGCTCGATGGTGTTTTAAAATGAGTTTTGAGCAGGACCTCTCTGGAACACAGGCCTCCACCACCCGGAACAAAACATCCATCCATCCATACATCCATCCATCCAGGCGCCACAGCAAACTTGAGCTGATGTAAACTTTCACATAACACCCGCTGTCTTCTTTGAACACAAGGCAACTGACCAAGCTGTATACGCTAAAAGGGGCCAAGAAAGGTCGTGTCATGCGTCCTAAATGACCCGGATGCGCTAGTGGACACACGTGTGCTAAATTCTGGGGCTGCGTTGGTGGTTACATGGCAGCACGTCAACGAAAAACAGCCGTCGTCCCTGGGTGGGCTCGAACCACCAACCTTTCGGTTAACAGCCGAACGCGCTGACCGATTGCGCCACAGAGACCTGCGTTCGAGCCAGTCCGTGGGTAAGAGAAGGAAAAAAAAGCAGACTTGGACTTTTCCGGCAAATCACGGACTCGCTTGTTTGCACGCTGGAAACCGAGACCCCGTTGGGAAGAGAGAGGACTAATAGATACGCCCAACGTGGGGCTCGAACCCACGACCCTGAGATTAAGAGTCTCATGCTCTACCGACTGAGCTAGCCGGGCAGCCGCGGTGACCTTCCGCGGGCTGGTCGCGGTTTTTATCCGTGCCTAAATTGCGCCCGTCAAACGGAACCTCACATTTCGCAGAGGCTTGGCATAGCGTCTTGCGGGTAAAGTCAGGCTTAAGCCTAGAGGTAGGCTTAGAGTGTACTTTGTTTGTCTTAGCCATATCTGTTGTTGGGGGATGCAACTTGACCCAGTAGAGCAGGCCAATAATATGCACGATCACAACCAGGAGCTAAAGTTCCGTTTCGGTCTGTCGAGTGAGAGAGCGGTTACCGAAGGCAAACTTCTCCAAATATCCAAGGGCAAAAGTGAGCCATACAACAAAGAGTTGGAGGGACACAACCTCCAACCGGAACTTTACCTACAAAAACGCTGGTACATAGAGGCCTATGCCAAATCGATTGACCTCATGCCTGAGAGCCTGATAGGTTACAAGTTACTGGTGCGAACACAATCCGAATTCGATCAATATCGGAAGTTATTACAGATGTTCGATGGTGTTTTAAAATGAGTTTTGAGCAGGACCTCTCTGGAACACAGGCCTCCACCACCCGGAACAAAACATCCATCCATCCATACATCCATCCATCCAGGCGCCACAGCAAACTTGAGCTGATGTAAACTTTCACATAACACCCGCTGTCTTCTTTGAACACAAGGCAACTGACCAAGCTGTATACGCTAAAAGGGGCCAAGAAAGGTTGTGTCATGCGTCCTAAATGACACGGATGCGCTAGTGGACACACGTGTGCTAAATTCTGGGGCTGCGTTGGTGGTTACATGGCAGCACGTCAACGAAAAACAGCCGTCGTCCCTGGGTGGGCTCGAACCACCAACCTTTCGGTTAACAGCCGAACGCGCTGACCGATTGCGCCACAGAGACCTGCGGCGAGCCAGTCCGTGGGTAAGAGAAGAAAAAAAAAGCAGACTTGGACTTTTCCGGCAAATCACGGACTCGCTTGTTTGCACGCTGGAAACCGAGACCCCGTTGGGAAGAGAGAGGACTAATAGATACGCCCAACGTGGGGCTCGAACCCACGACCCTGAGATTAAGAGTCTCATGCTCTACCGACTGAGCTAGCCGGGCAGCCGCAGTGACCTTCCACGGGCTGGTCGTGGTTTTTATCCGTGCCTAAATTGCGCCCGTCAAACGGAACCTCACATTTCGCAGAGGCTTGGCATAGCGTCTTGCGGGTAAAGTCAGGCTTAAGCCTAGAGGTAGGCTTAGAGTGTACTTTGTTTGTCTTAGCCATATCTGTTGTTGGGGGATGCAACTTGACCCAGTAGAGCAGGCCAATAATATGCACGATCACAACCAGGAGCTAAAGTTCCGTTTCGGTCTGTCGAGTGAGAGAGCGGTTACCGAAGGCAAACTTCTCCAAATATCCAAGGGCAAAAGTGAGCCATACAACAAAGAGTTGGAGGGACACAACCTCCAACCGGAACTTTACCTACAAAAACGCTGGTACATAGAGGCCTATGCCAAATCGATTGACCTCATGCCTGAGAGCCTGATAGGTTACAAGTTACTGGTGCGAACACAATCCGAATTCGATCAATATCGGAAGTTATTACAGATGCTCGATGGTGTTTTAAAATGAGTTTTGAGCAGGACCTCTCTGGAACACAGGCCTCCACCACCCGGAACAAAACATCCATCCATCCAGGCGCCACAGCAAACTTGAGCTGATGTAAACTTTCACATAACACCCGCTGTCTTCTTTGAACACAAGGCAACTGACCAAGCTGTATACGCTAAAAGGGGCCAAGAAAGGTCGTGTCATGCGTCCTAAATGACACGGATGCGCTAGTGGACACACGTGTGCTAAATTCTGGGGCTGCGTTGGTGGTTACATGGCAGCACGTCAACGAAAAACAGCCGTCGTCCCTGGGTGGGCTCGAACCACCAACCTTTCGGTTAACAGCCGAACGCGCTGACCGATTGCGCCACAGAGACCTGCGGCGAGCCAGTCCGTGGGTAAGAGAAGAAAAAAAAAGCAGACTTGGATTTTTCCGGCAAATCACGGACTCGCTTGTTTGCACGCTGGAAACCGAGACCCCGTTGGGAAGAGAGAGGACTAATAGATACGCCCAACGTGGGGCTCGAACCCACGACCCTGAGATTAAGAGTCTCATGCTCTACCGACTGAGCTAGCCGGGCAGCCGCAGTGACCTTCCGCGGGCTGGTCGCGGTTTTTATCCGTGCCTAAATTGCGCCCGTCAAACGGAACCTCACATTTCGCAGAGGCTTGGCATAGCGTCTTGCGGGTAAAGTCAGGCTTAAGCCTAGAGGTAGGCTTAGAGTGTACTTTGTTTGTCTTAGCCATATCTGATGTTGGGGGATGCAACTTGACCCAGTAGAGCAGGCCAATAATATGCACGATCACAACCAGGAGCTAAAGTTCCGTTTCGGTCTGTCGAGTGAGAGAGCGGTTACCGAAGGCAAACTTCTCCAAATATCCAAGGGCAAAAGTGAGCCATACAACAAAGAGTTGGAGGGACACAACCTCCAACCGGAACTTTACCTACAAAAACGCTGGTACATAGAGGCCTATGCCAAATCGATTGACCTCATGCCTGAGAGCCTGATAGGTTACAAGTTACTGGTGCGAACACAATCCGAATTCGATCAATATCGGAAGTTATTACAGATGCTCGATGGTGTTTTAAAATGAGTTTTGAGCAGGACCTCTCTGGAACACAGGCCTCCACCACCCGGAACAAAACATCCATCCATCCATACATCCATCCATCCAGGCGCCACAGCAAACTTGAGCTGATGTAAACTTTCACATAACACCCGCTGTCTTCTTTGAACACAAGGCAACTGACCAAGCTGTATACGCTAAAAGGGGCCAAGAAAGGTCGTGTCATGCGTCCTAAATGACACGGATGCGCTAGTGGACACACGTGTGCTAAATTCTGGGGCTGCGTTGGTGGTTACATGGCAGCACGTCAACGAAAAACAGCCGTCGCCCCTGGGTGGGCTCGAACCACCAACCTTTCGGTTAACAGCCGAACGCGCTGACCGATTGCGCCACAGAGACCTGCGGCGAGCCAGTCCGTGGGTAAGAGAAGAAAAAAAAAGCAGACTTGGACTTTTCCGGCAAATCACGGACTCGCTTGTTTGCACGCTGGAAACCGAGACCCCGTTGGGAAGAGAGAGGACTAATAGATACGCCCAACGTGGGGCTCGAACCCACGACCCTGAGATTAAGAGTCTCATGCTCTACCGACTGAGCTAGCCGGGCAGCCGCGGTGACCTTCCGCGGGCTGGTCGCGGTTTTTATCCGTGCCTAAATTGCGCCCGTCAAACGGAACCTCACATTTCGCAGAGGCTTGGCATAGCGTCTTGCGGGTAAAGTCAGGCTTAAGCCTAGAGGTAGGCTTAGAGTGTACTTTGTTTGTCTTAGCCATATCTGTTGTTGGGGGATGCAACTTGACCCAGTAGAGCAGGCCAATAATATGCACGATCACAACCAGGAGCTAAAGTTCTGTTTCGGTCTGTCGAGTGAGAGAGCGGTTACCGAAGGCAAACTTCTCCAAATATCCAAGGGCAAAAGTGAGCCATACAACAAAGAGTTGGAGGGACACAACCTCCAACCGGAACTTTACCTACAAAAACGCTGGTACATAGAGGCCTATGCCAAATCGATTGACCTCATGCCTGAGAGCCTGATAGGTTACAAGTTACTGGTGCGAACACAATCCGAATTCGATCAATATCGGAAGTTATTACAGATGCTCGATGGTGTTTTAAAATGAGTTTTGAGCAGGACCTCTCTGGAACACAGGCCTCCACCACCCGGAACAAAACATCCATCCATCCATACATCCATCCATCCAGGCGCCACAGCAAACTTGAGCTGATGTAAACTTTCACATAACACCCGCTGTCTTCTTTGAACACAAGGCAACTGACCAAGCTGTATACGCTAAAAGGGGCCAAGAAAGGTCGTGTCATGCGTCCTAAATGACACGGATGCGCTAGTGGACACACGTGTGCTAAATTCTGGGGCTGCGTTGGTGGTTACATGGCAGCACGTCAACGAAAAACAGCCGTCGTCCCTGGGTGGGCTCGAACCACCAACCTTTCGGTTAACAGCCGAACGCGCTGACCGATTGCGCCACAGAGACCTGCGTTCGAGCCAGTCCGTGGGTAAGAGAAGAAAAAAAAAGCAGACTTGGACTTTTCCGGCAAATCACGGACTCGCTTGTTTGCACGCTGGAAACCGAGACCCCGTTGGGAAGAGAGAGGACTAATAGATACGCCCAACGTGGGGCTCGAACCCACGACCCTGAGATTAAGAGTCTCATGCTCTACCGACTGAGCTAGCCGGGCAGCCGCGATGACCTTCCGCGGGCTGGTCGCGGTTTTTATCCGTGCCTAAATTGCGCCCGTCAAACGGAACCTCACATTTCGCAGAGGCTTGGCATAGCGTCTTGCGGGTAAAGTCAGGCTTAAGCCTAGAGGTATTCTTAGAGTGTACTTTGTTTATCTTAGCCATATCTGTTGTTGGGGGATGCAACTTGACCCAGTAGAGCAGGCCAATAATATGCACGATCACAACCAGGAGCTAAAGTTCCGTTTCGGTCTGTCGAGTGAGAGAGCAGTTACCGAAGGCAAACTTCTCCAAATATCCAAGGGCAAAAGTGAGCCATACAACAAAGAGTTGGAGGGACACAACCTCCAACCGGAACTTTACCTACAAAAACGCTGGTACATAGAGGCCTATGCCAAATCGATTGACCTCATGCCTGAGAGCCTGATAGGTTACAAGTTACTGGTGCGAACACAATCCGAATTCGATCAATATCGGAAGTTATTACAGATGCTCGATGGTGTTTTAAAATGAGTTTTGAGCAGGACCTCTCTGGAACACAGGCCTCCACCACCCGGAACAAAACATCCATCCATCCATACATCCATCCATCCAGGCGCCACAGCAAACTTGAGCTGATGTAAACTTTCACATAACACCCGCTGTCTTCTTTGAACACAAGGCAACTGACCAAGCTGTATACGCTAAAAGGGGCCAAGAAAGGTCGTGTCATGCGTCCTAAATGACACGGATGCGCTAGTGGACACACGTGTGCTAAATTCTGGGGCTGCGTTGGTGGTTACATGGCAGCACGTCAACGAAAAACAGCCGTCGTCCCTGGGTGGGCTCGAACCACCAACCTTTCGGTTAACAGCCGAACGCGCTGACCGATTGCGCCACAGAGACCTGCGTTCGAGCCAGTCCGTGGGTAAGAGAAGAAAAAAAAAGCAGACTTGGACTTTTCCGGCAAATCACGGACTCGCTTGTTTGCACGCTGGAAACCGAGACCCCGTTGGGAAGAGAGAGGACTAATAGATACGCCCAACGTGGGGCTCGAACCCACGACCCTGAGATTAAGAGTCTCATGCTCTACCGACTGAGCTAGCCGGGCAGCCGCGGTGACCTTCCGCGGGCTGGTCGCGGTTTTTATCCGTGCCTAAATTGCGCCCGTCAAACGGAACCTCACATTTCGCAGAGGCTTGGCATAGCGTCTTGCGGGTAAAGTCAGGCTTAAGCCTAGAGGTATTCTTAGAGTGTACTTTGTTTATCTTAGCCATATCTGTTGTTGGGGGATGCAACTTGACCCAGTAGAGCAGGCCAATAATATGCACGATCACAACCAGGAGCTAAAGTTCCGTTTCGGTCTGTCGAGTGAGAGAGCGGTTACCGAAGGCAAACTTCTCCAAATATCCAAGGGCAAAAGTGAGCCATACAACAAAGAGTTGGAGGGACACAACCTCCAACCGGAACTTTACCTACAAAAACGCTGGTACATAGAGGCCTATGCCAAATCGATTGACCTCATGCCTGAGAGCCTGATAGGTTACAAGTTACTGGTGCGAACACAATCCGAATTCGATCAATATCGGAAGTTATTACAGATGCTCGATGGTGTTTTAAAATGAGTTTTGAGCAGGACCTCTCTGGAACACAGGCCTCCACCACCCGGAACAAAACATCCATCCATCCATACATCCATCCATCCAGGCGCCACAGCAAACTTGAGCTGATGTAAACTTTCACATAACACCCGCTGTCTTCTTTGAACACAAGGCAACTGACCAAGCTGTATACACTAAAAGGGGCCAAGAAAGGTCGTGTCATGCGTCCTAAATGACACGGATGCGCTAGTGGACACACGTGTGCTAAATTCTGGGGCTGCGTTGGTGGTTACATGGCAGCACGTCAACGAAAAACAGCCGTCGTCCCTGGGTGGGCTCGAACCACCAACCTTTCGGTTAACAGCCGAACGCGCTGACCGATTGCGCCACAGAGACCTGCGTTCGAGCCAGTCCGTGGGTAAGAGAAGAAAAAAAAAGCAGACTTGGACTTTTCCGGCAAATCACGGACTCGCTTGTTTGCACGCTGGAAACCGAGACCCCGTTGGGAAGAGAGAGGACTAATAGATACGCCCAACGTGGGGCTCGAACCCACGACCCTGAGATTAAGAGTCTCATGCTCTACCGACTGAGCTAGCCGGGCAGCCGCGGTGACCTTCCGCGGGCTGGTCGCGGTTTTTATCCGTGCCTAAATTGCGCCCGTCAAACGGAACCTCACATTTCGCAGAGGCTTGGCATAGCGTCTTGCGGGTAAAGTCAGGCTTAAGCCTAGAGGTAGGCTTAGAGTGTACTTTGTTTATCTTAGCCATATCTGTTGTTGGGGGATGCAACTTGACCCAGTAGAGCAGGCCAATAATATGCACGATCACAACCAGGAGCTAAAGTTCCGTTTCGGTCTGTCGAGTGAGAGAGCGGTTACCGAAGGCAAACTTCTCCAAATATCCAAGGGCAAAAGTGAGCCATACAACAAAGAGTTGGAGGGACACAACCTCCAACCGGAACTTTACCTACAAAAACGCTGGTACATAGAGGCCTATGCCAAATCGATTGACCTCATGCCTGAGAGCCTGATAGGTTACAAGTTACTGGTGCGAACACAATCCGAATTCGATCAATATCGGAAGTTATTACAGATGCTCGATGGTGTTTTAAAATGAGTTTTGAGCAGGACCTCTCTGGAACACAGGCCTCCACCACCCGGAACAAAACATCCATCCATCCATACATCCATCCATCCAGGCGCCACAGCAAACTTGAGCTGATGTAAACTTTCACATAACACCCGCTGTCTTCTTTGAACACAAGGCAACTGACCAAGCTGTATACGCTAAAAGGGGCCAAGAAAGGTCGTGTCATGCGTCCTAAATGACACGGATGCGCTAGTGGACACACGTGTGCTAAATTCTGGGGCTGCGTTGGTGGTTACATGGCAGCACGTCAACGAAAAACAGCCGTCGTCCCTGGGTGGGCTCGAACCACCAACCTTTCGGTTAACAGCCGAACGCGCTGACCGATTGCGCCACAGAGACCTGCGTTCGAGCCAGTCCGTGGGTAAGAGAAGAAAAAAAAAGCAGACTTGGACTTTTCCGGCAAATCACGGACTCGCTTGTTTGCACGCTGGAAACCGAGACCCCGTTGGGAAGAGAGAGGACTAATAGATACGCCCAACGTGGGGCTCGAACCCACGACCCTGAGATTAAGAGTCTCATGCTCTACCGACTGAGCTAGCCGGGCAGCCGCGGTGACCTTCCGCGGGCTGGTCGCGGTTTTTATCCGTGCCTAAATTGCGCCCGTCAAACGGAACCTCACATTTCGCAGAGGCTTGGCATAGCGTCTTGCGGGTAAAGTCAGGCTTAAGCCTAGAGGTAGGCTTAGAGTGTACTTTGTTTATCTTAGCCATATCTGTTGTTGGGGGATGCAACTTGACCCAGTAGAGCAGGCCAATAATATGCACGATCACAACCAGGAGCTAAAGTTCCGTTTCGGTCTGTCGAGTGAGAGAGCGGTTACCGAAGGCAAACTTCTCCAAATATCCAAGGGCAAAAGTGAGCCATACAACAAAGAGTTGGAGGGACACAACCTCCAACCGGAACTTTACCTACAAAAACGCTGGTACATAGAGGCCTATGCCAAATCGATTGACCTCATGCCTGAGAGCCTGATAGGTTACAAGTTACTGGTGCGAACACAATCCGAATTCGATCAATATCGGAAGTTATTACAGATGCTCGATGGTGTTTTAAAATGAGTTTTGAGCAGGACCTCTCTGGAACACAGGCCTCCACCACCCGGAACAAAACATCCATCCATCCATCCATACATCCATCCATCCAGGCGCCACAGCAAACTTGAGCTGATGTAAACTTTCACATAACACCCGCTGTCTTCTTTGAACACAAGGCAACTGACCAAGCTGTATACGCTAAAAGGGGCCAAGAAAGGTCGTGTCATGCGTCCTAAATGACACGGATGCGCTAGTGGACACACGTGTGCTAAATTCTGGGGCTGCGTTGGTGGTTACATGGCAGCACGTCAACGAAAAACAGCCATCGTCCCTGGGTGGGCTCGAACCACCAACCTTTCGGTTAACAGCCGAACGCGCTGACCGATTGCGCCACAGAGACCTGCGGCGAGCCAGTCCGTGGGTAAGAGAAGAAAAAAAAAGCAGACTTGGACTTTTCCGGCAAATCACGGACTCGCTTGTTTGCACGCTGGAAACCGAGACCCCGTTGGGAAGAGAGAGGACTAATAGATACGCCCAACGTGGGGCTCGAACCCACGACCCTGAGATTAAGAGTCTCATGCTCTACCGACTGAGCTAGCCGGGCAGCCGCGGTGACCTTCCGCGGGCTGGTCGCGGTTTTTATCCGTGCCTAAATTGCGCCCGTCAAACGGAACCTCACATTTCGCAGAGGCTTGGCATAGCGTCTTGCGGGTAAAGTCAGGCTTAAGCCTAGAGGTAGGCTTAGAGTGTACTGTTTGTCTTAGCCATATCTGTTGTTGGGGGATGCAACTTGACCCAGTAGAGCAGGCCAATAATATGCACGATCACAACCAGGAGCTAAAGTTCCGTTTCGGTCTGTCGAGTGAGAGAGCAGTTACCGAAGGCAAACTTCTCCAAATATCCAAGGGCAAAAGTGAGCCATACAACAAAGAGTTGGAGGGACACAACCTCCAACCGGAACTTTACCTACAAAAACGCTGGTACATAGAGGCCTATGCCAAATCGATTGACCTCATGCCTGAGAGCCTGATAGGTTACAAGTTACTGGTGCGAACACAATCCGAATTCGATCAATATCGGAAGTTATTACAGATGCTCGATGGTGTTTTAAAATGAGTTTTGAGCAGGACCTCTCTGGAACACAGGCCTCCACCACCCGGAACAAAACATCCATCCATCCATACATCCATCCATCCAGGCGCCACAGCAAACTTGAGCTGATGTAAACTTTCACATAACACCCGCTGTCTTCTTTGAACACAAGGCAACTGACCAAGCTGTATACGCTAAAAGGGGCCAAGAAAGGTCGTGTCATGCGTCCTAAATGACACGGATGCGCTAGTGGACACACGTGTGCTAAATTCTGGGGCTGCGTTGGTGGTTACATGGCAGCACGTCAACGAAAAACAGCCGTCGTCCCTGGGTGGGCTCGAACCACCAACCTTTCGGTTAACAGCCGAACGCGCTGACCGATTGCGCCACAGAGACCTGCGTTCGAGCCAGTCCGTGGGTAAGAGAAGAAAAAAAAAGCAGACTTGGACTTTTCCGGCAAATCACGGACTCGCTTGTTTGCACGCTGGAAACCGAGACCCCGTTGGGAAGAGAGAGGACTAATAGATACGCCCAACGTGGGGCTCGAACCCACGACCCTGAGATTAAGAGTCTCATGCTCTACCGACTGAGCTAGCCGGGCAGCCGCGGTGACCTTCCGCGGGCTGGTCGCGGTTTTTATCCGTGCCTAAATTGCGCCCGTCAAACGGAACCTCACATTTCGCAGAGGCTTGGCATAGCGTCTTGCGGGTAAAGTCAGGCTTAAGCCTAGAGGTATTCTTAGAGTGTACTTTGTTTATCTTAGCCATATCTGTTGTTGGGGGATGCAACTTGACCCAGTAGAGCAGGCCAATAATATGCACGATCACAACCAGGAGCTAAAGTTCCGTTTCGGTCTGTCGAGTGAGAGAGCGGTTACCGAAGGCAAACTTCTCCAAATATCCAAGGGCAAAAGTGAGCCATACAACAAAGAGTTGGAGGGACACAACCTCCAACCGGAACTTTACCTACAAAAACGCTGGTACATAGAGGCCTATGCCAAATCGATTGACCTCATGCCTGAGAGCCTGATAGGTTACAAGTTACTGGTGCGAACACAATCCGAATTCGATCAATATCGGAAGTTATTACAGATGCTCGATGGTGTTTTAAAATGAGTTTTGAGCAGGACCTCTCTGGAACACAGGCCTCCACCACCCGGAACAAAACATCCATCCATCCATCCATACATCCATCCATCCAGGCGCCACAGCAAACTTGAGCTGATGTAAACTTTCACATAACACCCGCTGTCTTCTTTGAACACAAGGCAACTGACCAAGCTGTATACGCTAAAAGGGGCCAAGAAAGGTCGTGTCATGCGTCCTAAATGACACGGATGCGCTAGTGGACACACGTGTGCTAAATTCTGGGGCTGCGTTGGTGGTTACATGGCAGCACGTCAACGAAAAACAGCCGTCGTCCCTGGGTGGGCTCGAACCACCAACCTTTCGGTTAACAGCCGAACGCGCTGACCGATTGCGCCACAGAGACCTGCGGCGAGTCAGTCCGTGGGTAAGAGAAGAAAAAAAAAGCAGACTTGGACTTTTCCGGCAAATCACGGACTCGCTTGTTTGCACGCTGGAAACCGAGACCCCGTTGGGAAGAGAGAGGACTAATAGATACGCCCAACGTGGGGCTCGAACCCACGACCCTGAGATTAAGAGTCTCATGCTCTACCGACTGAGCTAGCCGGGCAGCCGCGGTGACCTTCCGCGGGCTGGTCGCGGTTTTTATCCGTGCCTAAATTGCGCCCGTCAAACGGAACCTCACATTTCGCAGAGGCTTGGCATAGCGTCTTGCGGGTAAAGTCAGGCTTAAGCCTAGAGGTAGGCTTAGAGTGTACTTTGTTTGTCTTAGCCATATCTGTTGTTGGGGGATGCAACTTGACCCAGTAGAGCAGGCCAATAATATGCACGATCACAACCAGGAGCTAAAGTTCCGTTTCGGTCTGTCGAGTGAGAGAGCGGTTACCGAAGGCAAACTTCTCCAAATATCCAAGGGCAAAAGTGAGCCATACAACAAAGAGTTGGAGGGACACAACCTCCAACCGGAACTTTACCTACAAAAACGCTGGTACATAGAGGCCTATGCCAAATCGATTGACCTCATGCCTGAGAGCCTGATAGGTTACAAGTTACTGGTGCGAACACAATCCGAATTCGATCAATATCGGAAGTTATTACAGATGCTCGATGGTGTTTTAAAATGAGTTTTGAGCAGGACCTCTCTGGAACACAGGCCTCCACCACCCGGAACAAAACATCCATCCATCCATCCATCCAGGCGCCACAGCAAACTTGAGCTGATGTAAACTTTCACATAACACCCGCTGTCTTCTTTGAACACAAGGCAACTGACCAAGCTGTATACGCTAAAAGGGGCCAAGAAAGGTCGTGTCATGCGTCCTAAATGACACGGATGCGCTAGTGGACACACGTGTGCTAAATTCTGGGGCTGCGTTGGTGGTTACATGGCAGCACGTCAACGAAAAACAGCCGTCGTCCCTGGGTGGGCTCGAACCACCAACCTTTCGGTTAACAGCCGAACGCGCTGACCGATTGCGCCACAGAGACCTGCGGCGAGCCAGTCCGTGGGTAAGAGAAGAAAAAAAAAGCAGACTTGGACTTTTCCGGCAAATCACGGACTCGCTTGTTTGCACGCTGGAAACCGAGACCCCGTTGGGAAGAGAGAGGACTAATAGATACGCCCAACGTGGGGCTCGAACCCACGACCCTGAGATTAAGAGTCTCATGCTCTACCGACTGAGCTAGCCAGGCAGCCGCGGTGACCTTCCGCGGGCTGGTCGCGGTTTTTATCCGTGCCTAAATTGCGCCCGTCAAACGGAACCTCACATTTCGCAGAGGCTTGGCATAGCGTCTTGCGGGTAAAGTCAGGCTTAAGCCTAGAGGTAGGCTTAGAGTGTACTTTGTTTGTCTTAGCCATATCTGTTGTTGGGGGATGCAACTTGACCCAGTAGAGCAGGCCAATAATATGCACGATCACAACCAGGAGCTAAAGTTCCGTTTCGGTCTGTCGAGTGAGAGAGCGGTTACCGAAGGCAAACTTCTCCAAACATCCAAGGGCAAAAGTGAGCCATACAACAAAGAGTTGGAGGGACACAACCTCCAACCGGAACTTTACCTACAAAAACGCTGGTACATAGAGGCCTATGCCAAATCGATTGACCTCATGCCTGAGAGCCTGATAGGTTACAAGTTACTGGTGCGAACACAATCCGAATTCGATCAATATCGGAAGTTATTACAGATGCTCGATGGTGTTTTAAAATGAGTTTTGAGCAGGACCTCTCTGGAACACAGGCCTCCACCACCCGGAACAAAACATCCATCCATCCATACATCCATCCATCCAGGCGCCACAGCAAACTTGAGCTGATGTAAACTTTCACATAACACCCGCTGTCTTCTTTGAACACAAGGCAACTGACCAAGCTGTATACGCTAAAAGGGGCCAAGAAAGGTCGTGTCATGCGTCCTAAATGACACGGATGCGCTAGTGGACACACGTGTGCTAAATTCTGGGGCTGCGTTGGTGGTTACATGGCAGCACGTCAACGAAAAACAGCCGTCGTCCCTGGGTGGGCTCGAACCACCAACCTTTTGGTTAACAGCCGAACGCGCTGACCGATTGCGCCACAGAGACCTGCGTTCGAGCCAGTCCGTGGGTAAGAGAAGAAAAAAAAAGCAGACTTGGACTTTTCCGGCAAATCACGGACTCGCTTGTTTGCACGCTGGAAACCGAGACCCCGTTGGGAAGAGAGAGGACTAATAGATACGCCCAACGTGGGGCTCGAACCCACGACCCTGAGATTAAGAGTCTCATGCTCTACCGACTGAGCTAGCCAGGCAGCCGCGGTGACCTTCCGCGGGCTGGTCGCGGTTTTTATCCGTGCCTAAATTGCGCCCGTCAAACGGAACCTCACATTTCGCAGAGGCTTGGCATAGCGTCTTGCGGGTAAAGTCAGGCTTAAGCCTAGAGGTAGGCTTAGAGTGTACTTTGTTTGTCTTAGCCATATCTGTTGTTGGGGGATGCAACTTGACCCAGTAGAGCAGGCCAATAATATGCACGATCACAACCAGGAGCTAAAGTTCCGTTTCGGTCTGTCGAGTGAGAGAGCGGTTACCGAAGGCAAACTTCTCCAAATATCCAAGGGCAAAAGTGAGCCATACAACAAAGAGTTGGAGGGACACAACCTCCAACCGGAACTTTACCTACAAAAACGCTGGTACATAGAGGCCTATGCCAAATCGATTGACCTCATGCCTGAGAGCCTGATAGGTTACAAGTTACTGGTGCGAACACAATCCGAATTCGATCAATATCGGAAGTTATTACAGATGCTCGATGGTGTTTTAAAATGAGTTTTGAGCAGGACCTCTCTGGAACACAGGCCTCCACCACCCGGAACAAAACATCCATTCATCCAGGCGCCACAGCAAACTTGAGCTGATGTAAACTTTCACATAACACCCGCTGTCTTCTTTGAACACAAGGCAACTGACCAAGCTGTATACGCTAAAAGGGGCCAAGAAAGGTCGTGTCATGCGTCCTAAATGACACGGATGCGCTAGTGGACACACGTGTGCTAAATTCTGGGGCTGCGTTGGTGGTTACATGGCAGCACGTCAACGAAAAACAGCCGTCGTCCCTGGGTGGGCTCGAACCACCAACCTTTCGGTTAACAGCCGAACGCGCTGACCGATTGCGCCACAGAGACCTGCGGCGAGCCAGTCCGTGGGTAAGAGAAGAAAAAAAAAGCAGACTTGGACTTTTCCGGCAAATCACGGACTCGCTTGTTTGCACGCTGGAAACCGAGACCCCGTTGGGAAGAGAGACGACTAATAGATACGCCCAACGTGGGGCTCGAACCCACGACCCTGAGATTAAGAGTCTCATGCTCTACCGACTGAGCTAGCCAGGCAGCCGCGGTGACCTTCCGCGGGCTGGTCGCGGTTTTTATCCGTGCCTAAATTGCGCCCGTCAAACGGAACCTCACATTTCGCAGAGGCTTGGCATAGCGTCTTGCGGGTAAAGTCAGGCTTAAGCCTAGAGGTAGGCTTAGAGTGTACTTTGTTTGTCTTAGCCATATCTGTTGTTGGGGGATGCAACTTGACCCAGTAGAGCAGGCCAATAATATGCACGATCACAACCAGGAGCTAAAGTTCCGTTTCGGTCTGTCGAGTGAGAGAGCGGTTACCGAAGGCAAACTTCTCCAAACATCCAAGGGCAAAAGTGAGCCATACAACAAAGAGTTGGAGGGACACAACCTCCAACCGGAACTTTACCTACAAAAACGCTGGTACATAGAGGCCTATGCCAAATCGATTGACCTCATGCCTGAGAGCCTGATAGGTTACAAGTTACTGGTGCGAACACAATCCGAATTCGATCAATATCGGAAGTTATTACAGATGCTCGATGGTGTTTTAAAATGAGTTTTGAGCAGGACCTCTCTGGAACACAGGCCTCCACCACCCGGAACAAAACATCCATCCATCCATACATCCATCCATCCAGGCGCCACAGCAAACTTGAGCTGATGTAAACTTTCACATAACACCCGCTGTCTTCTTTGAACACAAGGCAACTGACCAAGCGGTATACGCTAAAAGGGGCCAAGAAAGGTCGTGTCATGCGTCCTAAATGACACGGATGCGCTAGTGGACACACGTGTGCTAAATTCTGGGGCTGCGTTGGTGGTTACATGGCAGCACGTCAACGAAAAACAGCCGTCGTCCCTGGGTGGGCTCGAACCACCAACCTTTCGGTTAACAGCCGAACGCGCTGACCGATTGCGCCACAGAGACCTGCGGCGAGCCAGTCCGTGGGTAAGAGAAGAAAAAAAAAGCAGACTTGGACTTTTCCGGCAAATCACGGACTCGCTTGTTTGCACGCTGGAAACCGAGACCCCGTTGGGAAGAGAGAGGACTAATAGATACGCCCAACGTGGGGCTCGAACCCACGACCCTGAGATTAAGAGTCTCATGCTCTACCGACTGAGCTAGCCGGGCAGCCGCGGTGACCTTCCGCGGGCTGGTCGCGGTTTTTATCCGTGCCTAAATTGCGCCCGTCAAACGGAACCTCACATTTCGCAGAGGCTTGGCATAGCGTCTTGCGGGTAAAGTCAGGCTTAAGCCTAGAGGTAGGCTTAGAGTGTACTTTGTTTATCTTAGCCATATCTGTTGTTGGGGGATGCAACTTGACCCAGTAGAGCAGGCCAATAATATGCACGATCACAACCAGGAGCTAAAGTTCCGTTTCGGTCTGTCGAGTGAGAGAGCGGTTACCGAAGGCAAACTTCTCCAAATATCCAAGGGCAAAAGTGAGCCATACAACAAAGAGTTGGAGGGACACAACCTCCAACCGGAACTTTACCTACAAAAACGCTGGTACATAGAGGCCTATGCCAAATCGATTGACCTCATGCCTGAGAGCCTGATAGGTTACAAGTTACTGGTGCGAACACAATCCGAATTCGATCAATATCGGAAGTTATTACAGATGCTCGATGGTGTTTTAAAATGAGTTTTGAGCAGGACCTCTCTGGAACACAGGCCTCCACCACCCGGAACAAAACATCCATCCATCCATACATCCATCCATCCAGGCGCCACAGCAAACTTGAGCTGATGTAAACTTTCACATAACACCCGCTGTCTTCTTTGAACACAAGGCAACTGACCAAGCTGTATACGCTAAAAGGGGCCAAGAAAGGTCGTGTCATGCGTCCTAAATGACACGGATGCGCTAGTGGACACACGTGTGCTAAATTCTGGGGCTGCGTTGGTGGTTACATGGCAGCACGTCAACGAAAAACAGCCGTCGTCCCTGGGTGGGCTCGAACCACCAACCTTTCGGTTAACAGCCGAACGCGCTGACCGATTGCGCCACAGAGACCTGCGTTCGAGCCAGTCCGTGGGTAAGAGAAGAAAAAAAAAGCAGACTTGGACTTTTCCGGCAAATCACGGACTCGCTTGTTTGCACGCTGGAAACCGAGACCCCGTTGGGAAGAGAGAGGACTAATAGATACGCCCAACGTGGGGCTCGAACCCACGACCCTGAGATTAAGAGTCTCATGCTCTACCGACTGAGCTAGCCGGGCAGCCGCGGTGACCTTCCGCGGGCTGGTCGCGGTTTTTATCCGTGCCTAAATTGCGCCCGTCAAACGGAACCTCACATTTCGCAGAGGCTTGGCATAGCGTCTTGCGGGTAAAGTCAGGCTTAAGCCTAGAGGTAGGCTTAGAGTGTACTTTGTTTATCTTAGCCATATCTGTTGTTGGGGGATGCAACTTGACCCAGTAGAGCAGGCCAATAATATGCACGATCACAACCAGGAGCTAAAGTTCCGTTTCGGTCTGTCGAGTGAGAGAGCGGTTACCGAAGGCAAACTTCTCCAAATATCCAAGGGCAAAAGTGAGCCATACAACAAAGAGTTGGAGGGACACAACCTCCAACCGGAACTTTACCTACAAAAACGCTGGTACATAGAGGCCTATGCCAAATCGATTGACCTCATGCCTGAGAGCCTGATAGGTTACAAGTTACTGGTGCGAACACAATCCGAATTCGATCAATATCGGAAGTTATTACAGATGCTCGATGGTGTTTTAAAATGAGTTTTGAGCAGGACCTCTCTGGAACACAGGCCTCCACCACCCGGAACAAAACATCCATCCATCCATACATCCATCCATCCAGGCGCCACAGCAAACTTGAGCTGATGTAAACTTTCACATAACACCCGCTGTCTTCTTTGAACACAAGGCAACTGACCAAGCTGTATACGCTAAAAGGGGCCAAGAAAGGTCGTGTCATGCGTCCTAAATGACACGGATGCGCTAGTGGACACACGTGTGCTAAATTCTGGGGCTGCGTTGGTGGTTACATGGCAGCACGTCAACGAAAAACAGCCGTCGTCCCTGGGTGGGCTCGAACCACCAACCTTTCGGTTAACAGCCGAACGCGCTGACCGATTGCGCCACAGAGACCTGCGGCGAGCCAGTCCGTGGGTAAGAGAAGAAAAAAAAAGCAGACTTGGACTTTTCCGGCAAATCACGGACTCGCTTGTTTGCACGCTGGAAACCGAGACCCCGTTGGGAAGAGAGAGGACTAATAGATACGCCCAACGTGGGGCTCGAACCCACGACCCTGAGATTAAGAGTCTCATGCTCTACCGACTGAGCTAGCCGGGCAGCCGCAGTGACCTTCCACGGGCTGGTCGCGGTTTTTATCCGTGCCTAAATTGCGCCCGTCAAACGGAACCTCACATTTCGCAGAGGCTTGGCATAGCGTCTTGCGGGTAAAGTCAGGCTTAAGCCTAGAGGTAGGCTTAGAGTGTACTTTGTTTGTCTTAGCCATATCTGTTGTTGGGGGATGCAACTTGACCCAGTAGAGCAGGCCAATAATATGCACGATCACAACCAGGAGCTAAAGTTCCGTTTCGGTCTGTCGAGTGAGAGAGCGGTTACCGAAGGCAAACTTCTCCAAATATCCAAGGGCAAAAGTGAGCCATACAACAAAGAGTTGGAGGGACACAACCTCCAACCGGAACTTTACCTACAAAAACGCTGGTACATAGAGGCCTATGCCAAATCGATTGACCTCATGCCTGAGAGCCTGATAGGTTACAAGTTACTGGTGCGAACACAATCCGAATTCGATCAATATCGGAAGTTATTACAGATGCTCGATGGTGTTTTAAAATGAGTTTTGAGCAGGACCTCTCTGGAACACAGGCCTCCACCACCCGGAACAAAACATCCATCCATCCATACATCCATCCATCCAGGCGCCACAGCAAACTTGAGCTGATGTAAACTTTCACATAACACCCGCTGTCTTCTTTGAACACAAGGCAACTGACCAAGCTGTATACGCTAAAAGGGGCCAAGAAAGGTCGTGTCATGCGTCCTAAATGACACGGATGCGCTAGTGGACACACGTGTGCTAAATTCTGGGGCTGCGTTGGTGGTTACATGGCAGCACGTCAACGAAAAACAGCCTTCGTCCCTGGGTGGGCTCGAACCACCAACCTTTCGGTTAACAGCCGAACGCGCTGACCGATTGCGCCACAGAAACATGCGGCGAGCCAGTCCGTGGGTAAGAGAAGAAAAAAAAAGCAGACTTGGACTGTTCCGGCAAATCACGGACTCGCTTGTTTGCACGCTGGAAACCGAGACCCCGTTGGGAAGAGAGAGGACTAATAGATACGCCCAACGTGGGGCTCGAACCCACGACCCTGAGATTAAGAGTCTCATGCTCTACCGACTGAGCTAGCCGGGCAGCCGCGGTGACCTTCCACGGGCTGGTCGCGGTTTTTATCCGTGCCTAAATTGCGCCCGTCAAACGGAACCTCACATTTCGCAGAGGCTTGGCATAGCGTCTTGCGGGTAAAGTCAGTCTTAAGCCTAGAGGTAGGCTTAGAGTGTACTTTGTTTGTCTTAGCCATATCTGTTGTTGGGGGATGCAACTTGACCCAGTAGAGCAGGCCAATAATATGCACGATCACAACCAGGAGCTAAAGTTCCGTTTCGGTCTGTCGAGTGAGAGAGCGGTTACCGAAGGCAAACTTCTCCAAATATCCAAGGGCAAAAGTGAGCCATACAACAAAGAGTTGGAGGGACACAACCTCCAACCGGAACTTTACCTACAAAAACGCTGGTACATAGAGGCCTATGCCAAATCGATTGACCTCATGCCTGAGAGCCTGATAGGTTACAAGTTACTGGTGCGAACACAATCCGAATTCGATCAATATCGGAAGTTATTACAGATGCTCGATGGTGTTTTAAAATGAGTTTTGAGCAGGACCTCTCTGGAACACAGGCCTCCACCACCCGGAACAAAACATCCATCCATCCATACATCCATCCATCCAGGCGCCACAGCAAACTTGAGCTGATGTAAACTTTCACATAACACCCGCTGTCTTCTTTGAACACAAGGCAACTGACCAAGCTGTATACGCTAAAAGGGGCCAAGAAAGGTCGTGTCATGCGTCCTAAATGACACGGATGCGCTAGTGGACACACGTGTGCTAAATTCTGGGGCTGCGTTGGTGGTTACATGGCAGCACGTCAACGAAAAACAGCCTTCGTCCCTGGGTGGGCTCGAACCACCAACCTTTCGGTTAACAGCCGAACGCGCTGACCGATTGCGCCACAGAGACATGCGGCGAGCCAGTCCGTGGGTAAGAGAAGAAAGAAAAAGCAGACTTGGACTGTTCCGGCAAATCACGGACTCGCTTGTTTGCACGCTGGAAACCGAGACCCCGTTGGGAAGAGAGAGGACTAATAGATACGCCCAACGTGGGGCTCGAACCCACGACCCTGAGATTAAGAGTCTCATGCTCTACCGACTGAGCTAGCCGGGCAGCCGCGGTGACCTTCCGCGGGCTGGTCGCGGTTTTTATCCGTGCCTAAATTGCGCCCGTCAAACGGAACCTCACATTTCGCAGAGGCTTGGCATAGCGTCTTGCGGGTAAAGTCAGGCTTAAGCCTAGAGGTAGGCTTAGAGTGTACTTTGTTTGTCTTAGCCATATCTGTTGTTGGGGGATGCAACTTGACCCAGTAGAGCAGGCCAATAATATGCACGATCACAACCAGGAGCTAAAGTTCCGTTTCGGTCTGTCGAGTGAGAGAGCGGTTACCGAAGGCAAACTTCTCCAAATATCCAAGGGCAAAAGTGAGCCATACAACAAAGAGTTGGAGGGACACAACCTCCAACCGGAACTTTACCTACAAAAACGCTGGTACATAGAGGCCTATGCCAAATCGATTGACCTCATGCCTGAGAGCCTGATAGGTTACAAGTTACTGGTGCGAACACAATCCGAATTCGATCAATATCGGAAGTTATTACAGATGCTCGATGGTGTTTTAAAATGAGTTTTGAGCAGGACCTCTCTGGAACACAGGCCTCCACCACCCGGAACAAAACATCCATCCATCCATACATCCATCCATCCAGGCGCCACAGCAAACTTGAGCTGATGTAAACTTTCACATAACACCCGCTGTCTTCTTTGAACACAAGGCAACTGACCAAGCTGTATACGCTAAAAGGGGCCAAGAAAGGTCGTGTCATGCGTCCTAAATGACACGGATGCGCTAGTGGACACACGTGTGCTAAATTCTGGGGCTGCGTTGGTGGTTACATGGCAGCACGTCAACGAAAAACAGCCGTCGTCCCTGGGTGGGCTCGAACCACCAACCTTTCGGTTAACAGCCGAACGCGCTGACCGATTGCGCCACAGAGACCTGCGGCGAGCCAGTCCGTGGGTAAGAGAAGAAAAAAAAAAGCAGACTTGGACTTTTCCGGCAAATCACGGACTCGCTTGTTTGCACGCTGGAAACCAAGACCCCGTTGGGAAGAGAGAGGACTAATAGATACACCCAACGTGGGGCTCGAACCCACGACCCTGAGATTAAGAGTCTCATGCTCTACCGACTGAGCTAGCCGGGCAGCCGCGGTGACCTTCCGCGGGCTGGTCGCGGTTTTTATCCGTGCCTAAATTGCGCCCGTCAAACGGAACCTCACATTTCGCAGAGGCTTGGCATAGCGTCTTGCGGGTAAAGTCAGGCTTAAGCCTAGAGGTAGGCTTAGAGTGTACTTTGTTTGTCTTAGCCATATCTGTTGTTGGGGGATGCAACTTGACCCAGTAGAGCAGGCCAATAATATGCACGATCACAACCAGGAGCTAAAGTTCCGTTTCGGTCTGTCGAGTGAGAGAGCGGTTACCGAAGGCAAACTTCTCCAAATATCCAAGGGCAAAAGTGAGCCATACAACAAAGAGTTGGAGGGACACAACCTCCAACCGGAACTTTACCTACAAAAACGCTGGTACATAGAGGCCTATGCCAAATCGATTGACCTCATGCCTGAGAGCCTGATAGGTTACAAGTTACTGGTGCGAACACAATCCGAATTCGATCAATATCGGAAGTTATTACAGATGCTCGATGGTGTTTTAAAATGAGTTTTGAGCAGGACCTCTCTGGAACACAGGCCTCCACCACCCGGAACAAAACATCCATCCATCCATACATCCATCCATCCAGGCGCCACAGCAAACTTGAGCTGATGTAAACTTTCACATAACACCCGCTGTCTTCTTTGAACACAAGGCAACTGACCAAGCTGTATACGCTAAAAGGGGCCAAGAAAGGTCGTGTCATGCGTCCTAAATGACACGGATGCGCTAGTGGACACACGTGTGCTAAATTCTGGGGCTGCGTTGGTGGTTACATGGCAGCACGTCAACGAAAAACAGCCGTCGTCCCTGGGTGGGCTCGAACCACCAACCTTTCGGTTAACAGCCGAACGCGCTGACCGATTGCGCCACAGAGACCTGCGTTCGAGCTAGTCCGTGGGTAAGAGAAGAAAAAAAAAGCAGACTTGGACTTTTCCGGCAAATCACGGACTCGCTTGTTTGCACGCTGGAAACCGAGACCCCGTTGGGAAGAGAGAGGACTAATAGATACGCCCAACGTGGGGCTCGAACCCACGACCCTGAGATTAAGAGTCTCATGCTCTACCGACTGAGCTAGCCGGGCAGCCGCGGTGACCTTCCGCGGGCTGGTCGCGGTTTTTATCCGTGCCTAAATTGCGCCCGTCAAACGGAACCTCACATTTCGCAGAGGCTTGGCATAGCGTCTTGCGGGTAAAGTCAGGCTTAAGCCTAGAGGTAGGCTTAGAGTGTACTTTGTTTATCTTAGCCATATCTGTTGTTGGGGGATGCAACTTGACCCAGTAGAGCAGGCCAATAATATGCACGATCACAACCAGGAGCTAAAGTTCCGTTTCGGTCTGTCGAGTGAGAGAGCGGTTACCGAAGGCAAACTTCTCCAAATATCCAAGGGCAAAAGTGAGCCATACAACAAAGAGTTGGAGGGACACAACCTCCAACCGGAACTTTACCTACAAAAACGCTGGTACATAGAGGCCTATGCCAAATCGATTGACCTCATGCCTGAGAGCCTGATAGGTTACAAGTTACTGGTGCGAACACAATCCGAATTCGATCAATATCGGAAGTTATTACAGATGCTCGATGGTGTTTTAAAATGAGTTTTGAGCAGGACCTCTCTGGAACACAGGCCTCCACCACCCGGAACAAAACATCCATCCATCCATCCATACATCCATCCATCCAGGCGCCACAGCAAACTTGAGCTGATGTAAACTTTCACATAACACCCGCTGTCTTCTTTGAACACAAGGCAACTGACCAAGCTGTATACGCTAAAAGGGGCCAAGAAAGGTCGTGTCATGCGTCCTAAATGACACGGATGCGCTAGTGGACACACGTGTGCTAAATTCTGGGGCTGCGTTGGTGGTTACATGGCAGCACGTCAACGAAAAACAGCCGTCGTCCCTGGGTGGGCTCGAACCACCAACCTTTCGGTTAACAGCCGAACGCGCTGACCGATTGCGCCACAGAGACCTGCGGCGAGCCAGTCCGTGGGTAAGAGAAGAAAAAAAAAGCAGACTTGGACTTTTCCGGCAAATCACGGACTCGCTTGTTTGCACGCTGGAAACCGAGACCCCGTTGGGAAGAGAGAGGACTAATAGATACGCCCAACGTGGGGCTCGAACCCACGACCCTGAGATTAAGAGTCTCATGCTCTACCGACTGAGCTAGCCGGGCAGCCGCGGTGACCTTCCGCGGGCTGGTCGCGGTTTTTATCCGTGCCTAAATTGCGCCCGTCAAACGGAACCTCACATTTCGCAGAGGCTTGGCATAGCGTCTTGCGGGTAAAGTCAGGCTTAAGCCTAGAGGTAGGCTTAGAGTGTACTGTTTGTCTTAGCCATATCTGTTGTTGGGGGATGCAACTTGACCCAGTAGAGCAGGCCAATAATATGCACGATCACAACCAGGAGCTAAAGTTCCGTTTCGGTCTGTCGAGTGAGAGAGCAGTTACCGAAGGCAAACTTCTCCAAATATCCAAGGGCAAAAGTGAGCCATACAACAAAGAGTTGGAGGGACACAACCTCCAACCGGAACTTTACCTACAAAAACGCTGGTACATAGAGGCCTATGCCAAATCGATTGACCTCATGCCTGAGAGCCTGATAGGTTACAAGTTACTGGTGCGAACACAATCCGAATTCGATCAATATCGGAAGTTATTACAGATGCTCGATGGTGTTTTAAAATGAGTTTTGAGCAGGACCTCTCTGGAACACAGGCCTCCACCACCCGGAACAAAACATCCATCCATCCATACATCCATCCATCCAGGCGCCACAGCAAACTTGAGCTGATGTAAACTTTCACATAACACCCGCTGTCTTCTTTGAACACAAGGCAACTGACCAAGCTGTATACGCTAAAAGGGGCCAAGAAAGGTCGTGTCATGCGTCCTAAATGACACGGATGCGCTAGTGGACACACGTGTGCTAAATTCTGGGGCTGCGTTGGTGGTTACATGGCAGCACGTCAACGAAAAACAGCCGTCGTCCCTGGGTGGGCTCGAACCACCAACCTTTCGGTTAACAGCCGAACGCGCTGACCGATTGCGCCACAGAGACCTGCGTTCGAGCCAGTCCGTGGGTAAGAGAAGAAAAAAAAAGCAGACTTGGACTTTTCCGGCAAATCACGGACTCGCTTGTTTGCACGCTGGAAACCGAGACCCCGTTGGGAAGAGAGAGGACTAATAGATACGCCCAACGTGGGGCTCGAACCCACGACCCTGAGATTAAGAGTCTCATGCTCTACCGACTGAGCTAGCCGGGCAGCCGCGGTGACCTTCCGCGGGCTGGTCGCGGTTTTTATCCGTGCCTAAATTGCGCCCGTCAAACGGAACCTCACATTTCGCAGAGGCTTGGCATAGCGTCTTGCGGGTAAAGTCAGGCTTAAGCCTAGAGGTAGGCTTAGAGTGTACTTTGTTTATCTTAGCCATATCTGTTGTTGGGGGATGCAACTTGACCCAGTAGAGCAGGCCAATAATATGCACGATCACAACCAGGAGCTAAAGTTCCGTTTCGGTCTGTCGAGTGAGAGAGCGGTTACCGAAGGCAAACTTCTCCAAATATCCAAGGGCAAAAGTGAGCCATACAACAAAGAGTTGGAGGGACACAACCTCCAACCGGAACTTTACCTACAAAAACGCTGGTACATAGAGGCCTATGCCAAATCGATTGACCTCATGCCTGAGAGCCTGATAGGTTACAAGTTACTGGTGCGAACACAATCCGAATTCGATCAATATCGGAAGTTATTACAGATGCTCGATGGTGTTTTAAAATGAGTTTTGAGCAGGACCTCTCTGGAACACAGGCCTCCACCACCCGGAACAAAACATCCATCCATCCATACATCCATCCATCCAGGCGCCACAGCAAACTTGAGCTGATGTAAACTTTCACATAACACCCGCTGTCTTCTTTGAACACAAGGCAACTGACCAAGCTGTATACGCTAAAAGGGGCCAAGAAAGGTCGTGTCATGCGTCCTAAATGACACGGATGCGCTAGTGGACACACGTGTGCTAAATTCTGGGGCTGCGTTGGTGGTTACATGGCAGCACGTCAACGAAAAACAGCCTTCGTCCCTGGGTGGGCTCGAACCACCAACCTTTCGGTTAACAGCCGAACGCGCTGACCGATTGCGCCACAGAGACATGCGGCGAGCCAGTCCGTGGGTAAGAGAAGAAAGAAAAAGCAGACTTGGACTGTTCCGGCAAATCACGGACTCGCTTGTTTGCACGCTGGAAACCGAGACCCCGTTGGGAAGAGAGAGGACTAATAGATACGCCCAACGTGGGGCTCGAACCCACGACCCTGAGATTAAGAGTCTCATGCTCTACCGACTGAGCTAGCCGGGCAGCCGCGGTGACCTTCCGCGGGCTGGTCGCGGTTTTTATCCGTGCCTAAATTGCGCCCGTCAAACGGAACCTCACATTTCGCAGAGGCTTGGCATAGCGTCTTGCGGGTAAAGTCAGGCTTAAGCCTAGAGGTAGGCTTAGAGTGTACTTTGTTTGTCTTAGCCATATCTGTTGTTGGGGGATGCAACTTGACCCAGTAGAGCAGGCCAATAATATGCACGATCACAACCAGGAGCTAAAGTTCCGTTTCGGTCTGTCGAGTGAGAGAGCGGTTACCGAAGGCAAACTTCTCCAAATATCCAAGGGCAAAAGTGAGCCATACAACAAAGAGTTGGAGGGACACAACCTCCAACCGGAACTTTACCTACAAAAACGCTGGTACATAGAGGCCTATGCCAAATCGATTGACCTCATGCCTGAGAGCCTGATAGGTTACAAGTTACTGGTGCGAACACAATCCGAATTCGATCAATATCGGAAGTTATTACAGATGCTCGATGGTGTTTTAAAATGAGTTTTGAGCAGGACCTCTCTGGAACACAGGCCTCCACCACCCGGAACAAAACATCCATCCATCCATACATCCATCCATCCAGGCGCCACAGCAAACTTGAGCTGATGTAAACTTTCACATAACACCCGCTGTCTTCTTTGAACACAAGGCAACTGACCAAGCTGTATACGCTAAAAGGGGCCAAGAAAGGTCGTGTCATGCGTCCTAAATGACACGGATGCGCTAGTGGACACACGTGTGCTAAATTCTGGGGCTGCGTTGGTGGTTACATGGCAGCACGTCAACGAAAAACAGCCGTCGTCCCTGGGTGGGCTCGAACCACCAACCTTTCGGTTAACAGCCGAACGCGCTGACCGATTGCGCCACAGAGACCTGCGGCGAGCCAGTCCGTGGGTAAGAGAAGAAAAAAAAAAGCAGACTTGGACTTTTCCGGCAAATCACGGACTCGCTTGTTTGCACGCTGGAAACCAAGACCCCGTTGGGAAGAGAGAGGACTAATAGATACACCCAACGTGGGGCTCGAACCCACGACCCTGAGATTAAGAGTCTCATGCTCTACCGACTGAGCTAGCCGGGCAGCCGCGGTGACCTTCCGCGGGCTGGTCGCGGTTTTTATCCGTGCCTAAATTGCGCCCGTCAAACGGAACCTCACATTTCGCAGAGGCTTGGCATAGCGTCTTGCGGGTAAAGTCAGGCTTAAGCCTAGAGGTAGGCTTAGAGTGTACTTTGTTTGTCTTAGCCATATCTGTTGTTGGGGGATGCAACTTGACCCAGTAGAGCAGGCCAATAATATGCACGATCACAACCAGGAGCTAAAGTTCCGTTTCGGTCTGTCGAGTGAGAGAGCGGTTACCGAAGGCAAACTTCTCCAAATATCCAAGGGCAAAAGTGAGCCATACAACAAAGAGTTGGAGGGACACAACCTCCAACCGGAACTTTACCTACAAAAACGCTGGTACATAGAGGCCTATGCCAAATCGATTGACCTCATGCCTGAGAGCCTGATAGGTTACAAGTTACTGGTGCGAACACAATCCGAATTCGATCAATATCGGAAGTTATTACAGATGCTCGATGGTGTTTTAAAATGAGTTTTGAGCAGGACCTCTCTGGAACACAGGCCTCCACCACCCGGAACAAAACATCCATCCATCCATACATCCATCCATCCAGGCGCCACAGCAAACTTGAGCTGATGTAAACTTTCACATAACACCCGCTGTCTTCTTTGAACACAAGGCAACTGACCAAGCTGTATACGCTAAAAGGGGCCAAGAAAGGTCGTGTCATGCGTCCTAAATGACACGGATGCGCTAGTGGACACACGTGTGCTAAATTCTGGGGCTGCGTTGGTGGTTACATGGCAGCACGTCAACGAAAAACAGCCGTCGTCCCTGGGTGGGCTCGAACCACCAACCTTTCGGTTAACAGCCGAACGCGCTGACCGATTGCGCCACAGAGACCTGCGTTCGAGCTAGTCCGTGGGTAAGAGAAGAAAAAAAAAGCAGACTTGGACTTTTCCGGCAAATCACGGACTCGCTTGTTTGCACGCTGGAAACCGAGACCCCGTTGGGAAGAGAGAGGACTAATAGATACGCCCAACGTGGGGCTCGAACCCACGACCCTGAGATTAAGAGTCTCATGCTCTACCGACTGAGCTAGCCGGGCAGCCGCGGTGACCTTCCGCGGGCTGGTCGCGGTTTTTATCCGTGCCTAAATTGCGCCCGTCAAACGGAACCTCACATTTCGCAGAGGCTTGGCATAGCGTCTTGCGGGTAAAGTCAGGCTTAAGCCTAGAGGTAGGCTTAGAGTGTACTTTGTTTATCTTAGCCATATCTGTTGTTGGGGGATGCAACTTGACCCAGTAGAGCAGGCCAATAATATGCACGATCACAACCAGGAGCTAAAGTTCCGTTTCGGTCTGTCGAGTGAGAGAGCGGTTACCGAAGGCAAACTTCTCCAAATATCCAAGGGCAAAAGTGAGCCATACAACAAAGAGTTGGAGGGACACAACCTCCAACCGGAACTTTACCTACAAAAACGCTGGTACATAGAGGCCTATGCCAAATCGATTGACCTCATGCCTGAGAGCCTGATAGGTTACAAGTTACTGGTGCGAACACAATCCGAATTCGATCAATATCGGAAGTTATTACAGATGCTCGATGGTGTTTTAAAATGAGTTTTGAGCAGGACCTCTCTGGAACACAGGCCTCCACCACCCGGAACAAAACATCCATCCATCCATCCATACATCCATCCATCCAGGCGCCACAGCAAACTTGAGCTGATGTAAACTTTCACATAACACCCGCTGTCTTCTTTGAACACAAGGCAACTGACCAAGCTGTATACGCTAAAAGGGGCCAAGAAAGGTCGTGTCATGCGTCCTAAATGACACGGATGCGCTAGTGGACACACGTGTGCTAAATTCTGGGGCTGCGTTGGTGGTTACATGGCAGCACGTCAACGAAAAACAGCCGTCGTCCCTGGGTGGGCTCGAACCACCAACCTTTCGGTTAACAGCCGAACGCGCTGACCGATTGCGCCACAGAGACCTGCGGCGAGCCAGTCCGTGGGTAAGAGAAGAAAAAAAAAGCAGACTTGGACTTTTCCGGCAAATCACGGACTCGCTTGTTTGCACGCTGGAAACCGAGACCCCGTTGGGAAGAGAGAGGACTAATAGATACGCCCAACGTGGGGCTCGAACCCACGACCCTGAGATTAAGAGTCTCATGCTCTACCGACTGAGCTAGCCGGGCAGCCGCGGTGACCTTCCGCGGGCTGGTCGCGGTTTTTATCCGTGCCTAAATTGCGCCCGTCAAACGGAACCTCACATTTCGCAGAGGCTTGGCATAGCGTCTTGCGGGTAAAGTCAGGCTTAAGCCTAGAGGTAGGCTTAGAGTGTACTGTTTGTCTTAGCCATATCTGTTGTTGGGGGATGCAACTTGACCCAGTAGAGCAGGCCAATAATATGCACGATCACAACCAGGAGCTAAAGTTCCGTTTCGGTCTGTCGAGTGAGAGAGCAGTTACCGAAGGCAAACTTCTCCAAATATCCAAGGGCAAAAGTGAGCCATACAACAAAGAGTTGGAGGGACACAACCTCCAACCGGAACTTTACCTACAAAAACGCTGGTACATAGAGGCCTATGCCAAATCGATTGACCTCATGCCTGAGAGCCTGATAGGTTACAAGTTACTGGTGCGAACACAATCCGAATTCGATCAATATCGGAAGTTATTACAGATGCTCGATGGTGTTTTAAAATGAGTTTTGAGCAGGACCTCTCTGGAACACAGGCCTCCACCACCCGGAACAAAACATCCATCCATCCATACATCCATCCATCCAGGCGCCACAGCAAACTTGAGCTGATGTAAACTTTCACATAACACCCGCTGTCTTCTTTGAACACAAGGCAACTGACCAAGCTGTATACGCTAAAAGGGGCCAAGAAAGGTCGTGTCATGCGTCCTAAATGACACGGATGCGCTAGTGGACACACGTGTGCTAAATTCTGGGGCTGCGTTGGTGGTTACATGGCAGCACGTCAACGAAAAACAGCCGTCGTCCCTGGGTGGGCTCGAACCACCAACCTTTCGGTTAACAGCCGAACGCGCTGACCGATTGCGCCACAGAGACCTGCGTTCGAGCCAGTCCGTGGGTAAGAGAAGAAAAAAAAAGCAGACTTGGACTTTTCCGGCAAATCACGGACTCGCTTGTTTGCACGCTGGAAACCGAGACCCCGTTGGGAAGAGAGAGGACTAATAGATACGCCCAACGTGGGGCTCGAACCCACGACCCTGAGATTAAGAGTCTCATGCTCTACCGACTGAGCTAGCCGGGCAGCCGCGGTGACCTTCCGCGGGCTGGTCGCGGTTTTTATCCGTGCCTAAATTGCGCCCGTCAAACGGAACCTCACATTTCGCAGAGGCTTGGCATAGCGTCTTGCGGGTAAAGTCAGGCTTAAGCCTAGAGGTAGGCTTAGAGTGTACTTTGTTTATCTTAGCCATATCTGTTGTTGGGGGATGCAACTTGACCCAGTAGAGCAGGCCAATAATATGCACGATCACAACCAGGAGCTAAAGTTCCGTTTCGGTCTGTCGAGTGAGAGAGCGGTTACCGAAGGCAAACTTCTCCAAATATCCAAGGGCAAAAGTGAGCCATACAACAAAGAGTTGGAGGGACACAACCTCCAACCGGAACTTTACCTACAAAAACGCTGGTACATAGAGGCCTATGCCAAATCGATTGACCTCATGCCTGAGAGCCTGATAGGTTACAAGTTACTGGTGCGAACACAATCCGAATTCGATCAATATCGGAAGTTATTACAGATGCTCGATGGTGTTTTAAAATGAGTTTTGAGCAGGACCTCTCTGGAACACAGGCCTCCACCACCCGGAACAAAACATCCATCCATCCATCCATACATCCATCCATCCAGGCGCCACAGCAAACTTGAGCTGATGTAAACTTTCACATAACACCCGCTGTCTTCTTTGAACACAAGGCAACTGACCAAGCTGTATACGCTAAAAGGGGCCAAGAAAGGTCGTGTCATGCGTCCTAAATGACACGGATGCGCTAGTGGACACACGTGTGCTAAATTCTGGGGCTGCGTTGGTGGTTACATGGCAGCACGTCAACGAAAAACAGCCGTCGTCCCTGGGTGGGCTCGAACCACCAACCTTTCGGTTAACAGCCGAACGCGCTGACCGATTGCGCCACAGAGACCTGCGGCGAGCCAGTCCGTGGGTAAGAGAAGAAAAAAAAAGCAGACTTGGACTTTTCCGGCAAATCACGGACTCGCTTGTTTGCACGCTGGAAACCGAGACCCCGTTGGGAAGAGAGAGGACTAATAGATACGCCCAACGTGGGGCTCGAACCCACGACCCTGAGATTAAGAGTCTCATGCTCTACCGACTGAGCTAGCCGGGCAGCCGCGGTGACCTTCCGCGGGCTGGTCGCGGTTTTTATCCGTGCCTAAATTGCGCCCGTCAAACGGAACCTCACATTTCGCAGAGGCTTGGCATAGCGTCTTGCGGGTAAAGTCAGGCTTAAGCCTAGAGGTAGGCTTAGAGTGTACTGTTTGTCTTAGCCATATCTGTTGTTGGGGGATGCAACTTGACCCAGTAGAGCAGGCCAATAATATGCACGATCACAACCAGGAGCTAAAGTTCCGTTTCGGTCTGTCGAGTGAGAGAGCAGTTACCGAAGGCAAACTTCTCCAAATATCCAAGGGCAAAAGTGAGCCATACAACAAAGAGTTGGAGGGACACAACCTCCAACCGGAACTTTACCTACAAAAACGCTGGTACATAGAGGCCTATGCCAAATCGATTGACCTCATGCCTGAGAGCCTGATAGGTTACAAGTTATTGGTGCGAACACAATCCGAATTCGATCAATATCGGAAGTTATTACAGATGCTCGATGGTGTTTTAAAATGAGTTTTGAGCAGGACCTCTCTGGAACACAGGCCTCCACCACCCGGAACAAAACATCCATCCATCCATACATCCATCCATCCAGGCGCCACAGCAAACTTGAGCTGATGTAAACTTTCACATAACACCCGCTGTCTTCTTTGAACACAAGGCAACTGACCAAGCTGTATACGCTAAAAGGGGCCAAGAAAGGTCGTGTCATGCGTTCTAAATGACACGGATGCGCTAGTGGACACACGTGTGCTAAATTCTGGGGCTGCGTTGGTGGTTACATGGCAGCACGTCAACGAAAAACAGCCGTCGTCCCTGGGTGGGCTCGAACCACCAACCTTTCGGTTAACAGCCGAACGCGCTGACCGATTGCGCCACAGAGACCTGCGTTCGAGCCAGTCCGTGGGTAAGAGAAGAAAAAAAAAGCAGACTTGGACTTTTCCGGCAAATCACGGACTCGCTTGTTTGCACGCTGGAAACCGAGACCCCGTTGGGAAGAGAGAGGACTAATAGATACGCCCAACGTGGGGCTCGAACCCACGACCCTGAGATTAAGAGTCTCATGCTCTACCGACTGAGCTAGCCGGGCAGCCGCGGTGACCTTCCGCGGGCTGGTCGCGGTTTTTATCCGTGCCTAAATTGCGCCCGTCAAACGGAACCTCACATTTCGCAGAGGCTTGGCATAGCGTCTTGCGGGTAAAGTCAGGCTTAAGCCTAGAGGTAGGCTTAGAGTGTACTTTGTTTATCTTAGCCATATCTGTTGTTGGGGGATGCAACTTGACCCAGTAGAGCAGGCCAATAATATGCACGATCACAACCAGGAGCTAAAGTTCCGTTTCGGTCTGTCGAGTGAGAGAGCGGTTACCGAAGGCAAACTTCTCCAAATATCCAAGGGCAAAAGTGAGCCATACAACAAAGAGTTGGAGGGACACAACCTCCAACCGGAACTTTACCTACAAAAACGCTGGTACATAGAGGCCTATGCCAAATCGATTGACCTCATGCCTGAGAGCCTGATAGGTTACAAGTTACTGGTGCGAACACAATCCGAATTCGATCAATATCGGAAGTTATTACAGATGCTCGATGGTGTTTTAAAATGAGTTTTGAGCAGGACCTCTCTGGAACACAGGCCTCCACCACCCGGAACAAAACATCCATCCATCCATACATCCATCCATCCAGGCGCCACAGCAAACTTGAGCTGATGTAAACTTTCACATAACACCCGCTGTCTTCTTTGAACACAAGGCAACTGACCAAGCTATATACGCTAAAAGGGGCCAAGAAAGGTCGTGTCATGCGTCCTAAATGACACGGATGCGCTAGTGGACACACGTGTGCTAAATTCTGGGGCTGCGTTGGTGGTTACATGGCAGCACGTCAACGAAAAACAGCCGTCGTCCCTGGGTGGGCTCGAACCACCAACCTTTCGGTTAACAGCCGAACGCGCTGACCGATTGCGCCACAGAGACCTGCGGCGAGCCAGTCCGTGGGTAAGAGAAGAAAAAAAAAGCAGACTTGGACTTTTCCGGCAAATCACGGACTCGCTTGTTTGCACGCTGGAAACCGAGACCCCGTTGGGAAGAGAGAGGACTAATAGATACGCCCAACGTGGGGCTCGAACCCACGACCCTGAGATTAAGAGTCTCATGCTCTACCGACTGAGCTAGCCGGGCAGCCGCAGTGACCTTCCACGGGCTGGTCGCGGTTTTTATCCGTGCCTAAATTGCGCCCGTCAAACGGAACCTCACATTTCGCAGAGGCTTGGCATAGCGTCTTGCGGGTAAAGTCAGGCTTAAGCCTAGAGGTAGGCTTAGAGTGTACTTTGTTTGTCTTAGCCATATCTGTTGTTGGGGGATGCAACTTGACCCAGTAGAGCAGGCCAATAATATGCACGATCACAACCAGGAGCTAAAGTTCCGTTTCGGTCTGTCGAGTGAGAGAGCGGTTACCGAAGGCAAACTTCTCCAAATATCCAAGGGCAAAAGTGAGCCATACAACAAAGAGTTGGAGGGACACAACCTCCAACCGGAACTTTACCTACAAAAACGCTGGTACATAGAGGCCTATGCCAAATCGATTGACCTCATGCCTGAGAGCCTGATAGGTTACAAGTTACTGGTGCGAACACAATCCGAATTCGATCAATATCGGAAGTTATTACAGATGCTCGATGGTGTTTTAAAATGAGTTTTGAGCAGGACCTCTCTGGAACACAGGCCTCCACCACCCGGAACAAAACATCCATCCATCCATACATCCATCCATCCAGGCGCCACAGCAAACTTGAGCTGATGTAAACTTTCACATAACACCCGCTGTCTTCTTTGAACACAAGGCAACTGACCAAGCTGTATACGCTAAAAGGGGCCAAGAAAGGTCGTGTCATGCATCCTAAATGACACGGATGCGCTAGTGGACACACGTGTGCTAAATTCTGGGGCTGCGTTGGTGGTTACATGGCAGCACGTCAACGAAAAACAGCCTTCGTCCCTGGGTGGGCTCGAACCACCAACCTTTCGGTTAACAGCCGAACGCGCTGACCGATTGCGCCACAGAGACATGCGGCGAGCCAGTCCGTGGGTAAGAGAAGAAAAAAAAAGCAGACTTGGACTGTTCCGGCAAATCACGGACTCGCTTGTTTGCACGCTGGAAACCGAGACCCCGTTGGGAAGAGAGAGGACTAATAGATACGCCCAACGTGGGGCTCGAACCCACGACCCTGAGATTAAGAGTCTCATGCTCTACCGACTGAGCTAGCCGGGCAGCCGCGGTGACCTTCCGTGGGCTGGTCGCGGTTTTTATCCGTGCCTAAATTGCGCCCGTCAAACGGAACCTCACATTTCGCAGAGGCTTGGCATAGCGTCTTGCGGGTAAAGTCAGGCTTAAGCCTAGAGGTAGGCTTAGAGTGTACTTTGTTTGTCTTAGCCATATCTGTTGTTGGGGGATGCAACTTGACCCAGTAGAGCAGGCCAATAATATGCACGATCACAACCAGGAGCTAAAGTTCCGTTTCGGTCTGTCGAGTGAGAGAGCGGTTACCGAAGGCAAACTTCTCCAAATATCCAAGGGCAAAAGTGAGCCATACAACAAAGAGTTGGAGGGACACAACCTCCAACCGGAACTTTACCTACAAAAACGCTGGTACATAGAGGCCTATGCCAAATCGATTGACCTCATGCCTGAGAGCCTGATAGGTTACAAGTTACTGGTGCGAACACAATCCGAATTCGATCAATATCGGAAGTTATTACAGATGCTCGATGGTGTTTTAAAATGAGTTTTGAGCAGGACCTCTCTGGAACACAGGCCTCCACCACCCGGAACAAAACATCCATCCATCCATACATCCATCCATCCAGGCGCCACAGCAAACTTGAGCTGATGTAAACTTTCACATAACACCCGCTGTCTTCTTTGAACACAAGGCAACTGACCAAGCTGTATACGCTAAAAGGGGCCAAGAAAGGTCGTGTCATGCGTCCTAAATGACACGGATGCGCTAGTGGACACACGTGTGCTAAATTCTGGGGCTGCGTTGGTGGTTACATGGCAGCACGTCAACGAAAAACAGCCGTCGTCCCTGGGTGGGCTCGAACCACCAACCTTTCGGTTAACAGCCGAACGCGCTGACCGATTGCGCCACAGAGACCTGCGGCGAGCCAGTCCGTGGGTAAGAGAAGAAAAAAAAAGCAGACTTGGACTTTTCCGGCAAATCACGGACTCGCTTGTTTGCACGCTGGAAACCGAGACCCCGTTGGGAAGAGAGAGGACTAATAGATACGCCCAACGTGGGGCTCGAACCCACGACCCTGAGATTAAGAGTCTCATGCTCTACCGACTGAGCTAGCCGGGCAGCCGCGGTGACCTTCCACGGGCTGGTCGCGGTTTTTATCCGTGCCTAAATTGCGCCCGTCAAACGGAACCTCACATTTCGCAGAGGCTTGGCATAGCGTCTTGCGGGGAAAGTCAGGCTTAAGCCTAGAGGTAGGCTTAGAGTGTACTTTGTTTGTCTTAGCCATATCTGTTGTTGGGGGATGCAACTTGACCCAGTAGAGCAGGCCAATAATATGCACGATCACAACCAGGAGCTAAAGTTCCGTTTCGGTCTGTCGAGTGAGAGAGCGGTTACCGAAGGCAAACTTCTCCAAATATCCAAGGGCAAAAGTGAGCCATACAACAAAGAGTTGGAGGGACACAACCTCCAACCGGAACTTTACCTACAAAAACGCTGGTACATAGAGGCCTATGCCAAATCGATTGACCTCATGCCTGAGAGCCTGATAGGTTACAAGTTACTGGTGCGAACACAATCCGAATTCGATCAATATCGGAAGTTATTACAGATGCTCGATGGTGTTTTAAAATGAGTTTTGAGCAGGACCTCTCTGGAACACAGGCCTCCACCACCCGGAACAAAACATCCATCCATCCATACATCCATCCATCCAGGCGCCACAGCAAACTTGAGCTGATGTAAACTTTCACATAACACCCGCTGTCTTCTTTGAACACAAGGCAACTGACCAAGCTGTATACGCTAAAAGGGGCCAAGAAAGGTCGTGTCATGCGTCCTAAATGACACGGATGCGCTAGTGGACACACGTGTGCTAAATTCTGGGGCTGCGTTGGTGGTTACATGGCAGCACGTCAACGAAAAACAGCCTTCGTCCCTGGGTGGGCTCGAACCACCAACCTTTCGGTTAACAGCCGAACGCGCTGACCGATTGCGCCACAGAGACATGCGGCGAGCCAGTCCGTGGGTAAGAGAAGAAAAAAAAAGCAGACTTGGACTGTTCCGGCAAATCACGGACTCGCTTGTTTGCACGCTGGAAACCGAGACCCCGTTGGGAAGAGAGAGGACTAATAGATACGCCCAACGTGGGGCTCGAACCCACGACCCTGAGATTAAGAGTCTCATGCTCTACCGACTGAGCTAGCCGGGCAGCCGCGGTGACCTTCCGGGGGCTGGTCGCGGTTTTTATCCGTGCCTAAATTGCGCCCGTCAAACGGAACCTCACATTTCGCAGAGGCTTGGCATAGCGTCTTGCGGGTAAAGTCAGGCTTAAGCCTAGAGGTAGGCTTAGAGTGTACTTTGTTTGTCTTAGCCATATCTGTTGTTGGGGGATGCAACTTGACACAGTAGAGCAGGCCAATAATATGCACGATCACAACCAGGAGCTAAAGTTCCGTTTCGGTCTGTCGAGTGAGAGAGCGGTTACCGAAGGCAAACTTCTCCAAATATCCAAGGGCAAAAGTGAGCCATACAACAAAGAGTTGGAGGGACACAACCTCCAACCGGAACTTTACCTACAAAAACGCTAGTACATAGAGGCCTATGCCAAATCGATTGACCTCATGCCTGAGAGCCTGATAGGTTACAAGTTACTGGTGCGAACACAATCCGAATTCGATCAATATCGGAAGTTATTACAGATGCTCGATGGTGTTTTAAAATGAGTTTTGAGCAGGACCTCTCTGGAACACAGGCCTCCACCACCCGGAACAAAACATCCATCCATCCATCCATCCAGGCGCCACAGCAAACTTGAGCTGATGTAAACTTTCACATAACACCCGCTGTCTTCTTTGAACACAAGGCAACTGACCAAGCTGTATACGCTAAAAGGGGCCAAGAAAGGTCGTGTCATGCGTCCTAAATGACACGGATGCGCTAGTGGACACACGTGTGCTAAATTCTGGGGCTGCGTTGGTGGTTACATGGCAGCACGTCAACGAAAAACAGCCGTCGTCCCTGGGTGGGCTCGAACCACCAACCTTTCGGTTAACAGCCGAACGCGCTGACCGATTGCGCCACAGAGACCTGCGGCGAGCCAGTCCGTGGGTAAGAGAAGAAAAAAAAAGCAGACTTGGACTTTTCCGGCAAATCACGGACTCGCTTGTTTGCACGCTGGAAACCGAGACCCCGTTGGGAAGAGAGAGGACTAATAGATACGCCCAACGTGGGGCTCGAACCCACGACCCTGAGATTAAGAGTCTCATGCTCTACCGACTGAGCTAGCCAGGCAGCCGCGGTGACCTTCCGCGGGCTGGTCGCGGTTTTTATCCGTGCCTAAATTGCGCCCGTCAAACGGAACCTCACATTTCGCAGAGGCTTGGCATAGCGTCTTGCGGGTAAAGTCAGGCTTAAGCCTAGAGGTAGGCTTAGAGTGTACTTTGTTTGTCTTAGCCATATCTGTTGTTGGGGGATGCAACTTGACCCAGTAGAGCAGGCCAATAATATGCACGATCACAACCAGGAGCTAAAGTTCCGTTTCGGTCTGTCGAGTGAGAGAGCGGTTACCGAAGGCAAACTTCTCCAAACATCCAAGGGCAAAAGTGAGCCATACAACAAAGAGTTGGAGGGACACAACCTCCAACCGGAACTTTACCTACAAAAACGCTGGTACATAGAGGCCTATGCCAAATCGATTGACCTCATGCCTGAGAGCCTGATAGGTTACAAGTTACTGGTGCGAACACAATCCGAATTCGATCAATATCGGAAGTTATTACAGATGCTCGATGGTGTTTTAAAATGAGTTTTGAGCAGGACCTCTCTGGAACACAGGCCTCCACCACCCGGAACAAAACATCCATCCATCCATACATCCATCCATCCAGGCGCCACAGCAAACTTGAGCTGATGTAAACTTTCACATAACACCCGCTGTCTTCTTTGAACACAAGGCAACTGACCAAGCTGTATACGCTAAAAGGGGCCAAGAAAGGTCGTGTCATGCGTCCTAAATGACACGGATGCGCTAGTGGACACACGTGTGCTAAATTCTGGGGCTGCGTTGGTGGTTACATGGCAGCACGTCAACGAAAAACAGCCGTCGTCCCTGGGTGGGCTCGAACCACCAACCTTTTGGTTAACAGCCGAACGCGCTGACCGATTGCGCCACAGAGACCTGCGTTCGAGCCAGTCCGTGGGTAAGAGAAGAAAAAAAAAGCAGACTTGGACTTTTCCGGCAAATCACGGACTCGCTTGTTTGCACGCTGGAAACCGAGACCCCGTTGGGAAGAGAGAGGACTAATAGATACGCCCAACGTGGGGCTCGAACCCACGACCCTGAGATTAAGAGTCTCATGCTCTACCGACTGAGCTAGCCAGGCAGCCGCGGTGACCTTCCGCGGGCTGGTCGCGGTTTTTATCCGTGCCTAAATTGCGCCCGTCAAACGGAACCTCACATTTCGCAGAGGCTTGGCATAGCGTCTTGCGGGTAAAGTCAGGCTTAAGCCTAGAGGTAGGCTTAGAGTGTACTTTGTTTGTCTTAGCCATATCTGTTGTTGGGGGATGCAACTTGACCCAGTAGAGCAGGCCAATAATATGCACGATCACAACCAGGAGCTAAAGTTCCGTTTCGGTCTGTCGAGTGAGAGAGCGGTTACCGAAGGCAAACTTCTCCAAATATCCAAGGGCAAAAGTGAGCCATACAACAAAGAGTTGGAGGGACACAACCTCCAACCGGAACTTTACCTACAAAAACGCTGGTACATAGAGGCCTATGCCAAATCGATTGACCTCATGCCTGAGAGCCTGATAGGTTACAAGTTACTGGTGCGAACACAATCCGAATTCGATCAATATCGGAAGTTATTACAGATGCTCGATGGTGTTTTAAAATGAGTTTTGAGCAGGACCTCTCTGGAACACAGGCCTCCACCACCCGGAACAAAACATCCATCCATCCATACATCCATCCATCCAGGCGCCACAGCAAACTTGAGCTGATGTAAACTTTCACATAACACCCGCTGTCTTCTTTGAACACAAGGCAACTGACCAAGCTGTATACGCTAAAAGGGGCCAAGAAAGGTCGTGTCATGCGTCCTAAATGACACGGATGCGCTAGTGGACACACGTGTGCTAAATTCTGGGGCTGCGTTGGTGGTTACATGGCAGCACGTCAACGAAAAACAGCCGTCGTCCCTGGGTGGGCTCGAACCACCAACCTTTCGGTTAACAGCCGAACGCGCTGACCGATTGCGCCACAGAGACCTGCGTTCGAGCCAGTCCGTGGGTAAGAGAAGAAAAAAAAAGCAGACTTGGACTTTTCCGGCAAATCACGGACTCGCTTGTTTGCACGCTGGAAACCGAGACCCCGTTGGGAAGAGAGAGGACTAATAGATACGCCCAACGTGGGGCTCGAACCCACGATCCTGAGATTAAGAGTCTCATGCTCTACCGACTGAGCTAGCCGGGCAGCCGCGGTGACCTTCCGCGGGCTGGTCGCAGTTTTTATCCGTGCCGAAATTGCGCCCGTCAAACGGAACCTCACATTTCGCAGAGGCTTGGCATAGCGTCTTGCGGGTAAAGTCAGGCTTAAGCCTAGAGGTAGGCTTAGAGTGTACTTTGTTTATCTTAGCCATATCTGTTGTTGGGGGATGCAACTTGACCCAGTAGAGCAGGCCAATAATATGCACGATCACAACCAGGAGCTAAAGTTCCGTTTCGGTCTGTCGAGTGAGAGAGCGGTTACCGAAGGCAAACTTCTCCAAATATCCAAGGGCAAAAGTGAGCCATACAACAAAGAGTTGGAGGGACACAACCTCCAACCGGAACTTTACCTACAAAAACGCTGGTACATAGAGGCCTATGCCAAATCGATTGACCTCATGCCTGAGAGCCTGATAGGTTACAAGTTACTGGTGCGAACACAATCCGAATTCGATCAATATCGGAAGTTATTACAGATGCTCGATGGTGTTTTAAAATGAGTTTTGAGCAGGACCTCTCTGGAACACAGGCCTCCACCACCCGGAACAAAACATCCATCCATCCATACATCCATCCATCCAGGCGCCACAGCAAACTTGAGCTGATGTAAACTTTCACATAACACCCGCTGTCTTCTTTGAACACAAGGCAACTGACCAAGCTGTATACGCTAAAAGGGGCCAAGAAAGGTCGTGTCATGCGTCCTAAATGACACGGATGCGCTAGTGGACACACGTGTGCTAAATTCTGGGGCTGCGTTGGTGGTTACATGGCAGCACGTCAACGAAAAACAGCCGTCGTCCCTGGGTGGGCTCGAACCACCAACCTTTCGGTTAACAGCCGAACGCGCTGACCGATTGCGCCACAGAGACCTGCGGCGAGCCAGTCCGTGGGTAAGAGAAGAAAAAAAAAGCAGACTTGGACTTTTCCGGCAAATCACGGACTCGCTTGTTTGCACGCTGGAAACCGAGACCCCGTTGGGAAGAGAGAGGACTAATAGATACGCCCAACGTGGGGCTCGAACCCACGACCCTGAGATTAAGAGTCTCATGCTCTACCGACTGAGCTAGCCGGGCAGCCGCGGTGACCTTCCGCGGGCTGGTCGCGGTTTTTATCCGTGCCGAAATTGCGCCCGTCAAACGGAACCTCACATTTCGCAGAGGCTTGGCATAGCGTCTTGCGGGTAAAGTCAGGCTTAAGCCTAGAGGTAGGCTTAGAGTGTACTTTGTTTGTCTTAGCCATATCTGTTGTTGGGGGATGCAACTTGACCCAGTAGAGCAGGCCAATAATATGCACGATCACAACCAGGAGCTAAAGTTCCGTTTCGGTCTGTCGAGTGAGAGAGCGGTTACCGAAGGCAAACTTCTCCAAATATCCAAGGGCAAAAGTGAGCCATACAACAAAGAGTTGGAGGGACACAACCTCCAACCGGAACTTTACCTACAAAAACGCTGGTACATAGAGGCCTATGCCAAATCGATTGACCTCATGCCTGAGAGCCTGATAGGTTACAAGTTACTGGTGCGAACACAATCCGAATTCGATCAATATCGGAAGTTATTACAGATGCTCGATGGTGTTTTAAAATGAGTTTTGAGCAGGACCTCTCTGGAACACAGGCCTCCACCACCCGGAACAAAACATCCATCCATCCATACATCCATCCATCCAGGCGCCACAGCAAACTTGAGCTGATGTAAACTTTCACATAACACCCGCTGTCTTCTTTGAACACAAGGCAACTGACCAAGCTGTATACGCTAAAAGGGGCCAAGAAAGGTCGTGTCATGCGTCCTAAATGACACGGATGCGCTAGTGGACACACGTGTGCTAAATTCTGGGGCTGCGTTGGTGGTTACATGGCAGCACGTCAACGAAAAACAGCCGTCGTCCCTGGGTGGGCTCGAACCACCAACCTTTCGGTTAACAGCCGAACGCGCTGACCGATTGCGCCAAAGCTGGGGAACAATAGTCTGTTAGAGGGGGGGAAGAAAGGGAAGAAGGGGGAAGAGGGAAAAAAGAGGAAAAAAGAGAGAAAAGAAGGGAAAAGGAGAGGAAAAGAGAAGAAAGAGATTTTTTATGACTTTGTCCCCCCAACAGCAATATTTGTGAAAGTCTACATTTGTCATAAATTATCGCAAAAACAGTTTTTTTGTATCTTCCTATACATTTATATGGGAGTAAAGCTGATCACAAGGTTGCCGGTTCGAATCCCACTGCTGCCAGAAATTAAGATTGCTGTGTTATTCTGTGAATTATGTTTCTTCATTAAAAATCACATAACTGGTTTACACATTACATAAATTAGGTCTGTTCTGTCATTTTACAGTATAATTTAATATAATTTATTCTAGATATATTATTTATAGTAAATTATACCATAGTTTTAATTATATTTCTGCTTCAGTTATTTTTTTAAAACTATTGTAAAAACTAATCAATTATTTTATTACTGAATGCATCCATTACTTTTTTTTCACGAGTGACTATAACTTGTAGTTGAATGATACTATAGTAAAGGAAAACACAAAAAACAAGGAAAGCCTTTATGATTAAAGACCAAACTTTCATTTTATTGTACAAAAGGTATTGTAAAAAGTGCAATAGAACAGGAAATTAAGAACTATATACAAGGAGAACTATATACAAGGAGAAGTATAAAAATAAATGATTTATTTTCTTTTTTTTACATCCTCCAACCACTGCTCCTTTGGCACTGTCTCTACTGAGGGGCAGTATACAATGCCCTTGTACTGGCTGTGCCCAGTCTCTGCTGTTCTGAACTGCCCACATTTCTTGCACGTGTTGTGCTGCACTTTGCGGGTCAGTTTTCGAACTGGAGCTGGACCCGGAGCAGGAGGGGCAAAAGGGGCAGAGGAGAGGCTGACCCTGAGAGCCTGTGGAGCAGCAACCAGGACGGGCCCCTGTGAAGCCAATGGCGTCAACATCAGGAGTTGAGTGCCTGGGGGTGGAGCAGGAAAGAGTTGCCGCTGGGTTGGTGGTGTCTCAGCTGCTGGTGCCAAAACCACTGGGGCTGAAGGGATCTTCCTCTTCCTCTTCACCTGTGCCTGGCCCACGGTGCTACTGGGCAGGTGGTACTGGTGAGCCGGGCCTGGCTGGGGGGGCGCAGATGGGGGGCGCACGTTGGCAGGGAGCAGAGGGTCAGCAGCCACAGACAAGCGGCTAGGCAGTTCCAGCCCCTGCATCACTACCGCATTGTCCTGTCTTTTCACCCTGTTGTTGTGCCACTGAACCAATGTGGTGTGGCTCACGTCCACCAGCTGGATGGTGGTCTGCTGCATTACTATTGCATTGCCCAGAATGCACCGCCTGATTTTTCTGTAGTCCTCCAGGATGAGGTCCCATCTGGACACTGTGCCAGTCCCCTTCTTCTTGGGACTCCGGTGGATGGCACAGAGCCTGACAAAAATAGTTTCCATCAGGCGAGAACAGTCTGGCCACTGGGCAAGTGGGGCAGTGGTGGTGAGTGCGTGCCTCTTGACACTCTCCACCCCTGGAGTGAACTCCTGCCTCTTCTTGGGGGACCTGAACCTCCCAGTATCCAGCCTGCTCTTGTGTCTGGGAGAAAACACAACTCTCCGCTTGTCGAAGTCCAGCAGGTTCTGCCAAAGAGCAACAATATTGCTCACCTAAGCAGAGAGGAGCATATCATACAGAGCAAATGAGAAAAACAAACAAAACAAGTGTAAACATGTATGACAAGTCAAAGAGGGAAAGTAGAAAAAGTTGAATGATCCTGACCTGCTGGTTGGTGAGTGCCAGAGAGGGATGGTTCCTGAGCTCCACAAGACACTCCGCCAGGCTGTCGACTCTATCCAGGCCGGGCACACCTAAGTCATCCACAGCCTGAAAAAAAATAAAGATATGAGCAACAATATGAGGACAGTGAACTGGGACAAAATACAGAGACATATACACTGGTCTATATACTGGTCTATTATTGCATTCTAAAATGTCAGCAGACGGTGACAATAATTTAGACATTTGTAATAAAAAATGAAAGGTGTCTTTACCATCAGCAGATCTGATATTCCTTAGAATATGAATGTAACTTTTAATAAGCAGGGGAAATTCCAGACTTTAAATATATAAACATTCAAATGTTTACTATGTTTGCATTATTAGACTGTACAGGGAGACTGGTAATGTTTTCACATTAAAATCAGATGCTTTCCTATTAATTCAATTGATTGTGAGGGAATTCTAGGGAATACCAATATGGCGGCACAGTGGCTTACATTTTTATTACGTCACGAGCAATCCAGTCATTATATAGATCAGTGCACATTTAACAAAGTATTTACATACCACAGATGCATCAGGAGATGCTGAGGCACCTTGCTGCGGCATGGAGGAGGCAGCAGACTGGGTGGAGGAGGCAGCAGACTGGGTGGAGGAGGAGGAGGCAGTAAGGGTTGAGGCAATAGGCTGGTAGGAGGGAACAGCCAGGGCAGCAGCCATGGTGGATGAGGCAGCAGGCTGGGTGGAGGAGGCAGCAGGCCGGATGGAAGAGGCAGCAGGCTGGGTGGAAGAGGCAGCAGGCTGGGTGGAGGAGGCAGCAGGCCGGATGGAAGAGGCAGCAGGCTGGGTGGAGGAGGCAGCAGGCCAGGTGGAAGAAGCAGCAGGCTGGGTGGAGGAGGCAGCAGGCCGGATGGAAGAGGCAGCAGACCGGGTGGAGGAGGAGGGGTCAGTTAGGATTGAGGCAACAGGCTGGCAGGAGGGAACAGCCAGGGCAGCAGCCATGGTGGATGAGGCAGCAGGCTGAGAGAAGGTAGAGGAGGAGGAGAGAGACTCAGAGGAGGGCATAAAGCAGGAGGAGACAGAGAAGCTTGGGTCATCCGTGAGACTTGACACAGTAATGTCATGTGTCTCGTTTTCCCCGAAGCCCTCGTCTTCTTCGTCCACACCTTCGTCCACATCCTCCAGCATGTTCTCTGTCTCCTCTGAGTCCGGGTTCACCACCAGGGGCTGTCCAGTCTGGCTAAGGAGATAGTCAACACCAAGCAGCTCTCCTATGAAAAAGAAAAAAAAGCACACACATACATGACTAATTATATTCAAAGCATTCTGTCAAGATAGAATGCAACTGTAATCAGACTCAGTGTATGGTTGGCTTTGTTAATGGGAATAATAAAATTATTTATAATTAAATCAATCTCTAGTTAGAACATTTGAAAACCCACAAATTAAAAGTATAATGTAGCCAGATAAGGGTAAGACATACCAGTGTATTTGGCAGGTGCCCTGAAAGTTGGCACAAAAGCCCGGCCAAACACCTTCAGGCTGTTGGTGTTGACGCAGTGAGACATATCCCCGGCGTAGGTGAGAAGGGACGCTGGCTTGCTGGTCACTGCTGCAGTCCCCCGATCCTGATTCCACCTGTTCAGGCCTTCCAGGAGGTAGAGCTGGAAATTCAGCGCATTGGCACTGGTTCCTTGAAGAAGAACAACACATTTATACCACTGTAAAAGGACTTGCCTTTCAATTTGAATAATGCATAGCAGTTATTTAAGACATCATATATGTGAGACACAAACCTGGAATGAACCTGTTCAGGTGGCAATGAAAGGATTCCAGGGATGTGGACCCTCTAGCACAGCGATACCGGGTCAGGATGACCCCCGCCTTTTTAGTGGTGCCCACCTCAGTATAGAGTGGCACTTCTGGCAAGTCCTGGATGCACTTGACATGGCGTTTCTGCACACGCCAAATGTGCTCCATGCGCACTTGATCCAGGAGCGGCACACCCATAAGGTCCCTCCCATTTGCCCCGCCCAGCTCCTGCAGCAGCCTGTCAATGAGGCGTATGGTGTCCTCCTCACCGCGCGTCCTCCTGCGGCAGTAAAGGCTAAGGTCCCTTTTACTGATGCTCCTGTCCACCAGGAGGTCAGTAATAGCTGGCATACCCTCCTGCATCAGCTGCTGTTTCTTGGCCAGCCGCAACAGGTTGAGGTCCCCCGCATCCCACTCAAAAATGCAGGCGGACAGGCATCCCATGAAGGTTGGGTAGAGGGGATGGGCATCGGTGGTGCAGCCCACGGCCAGCCTTCGCATGAAGTGCCAGATGTCCAGCCGTATGTGGAGGTCTGGCCACTGCCCAAACCTGGACTGCAGCTTGCTGGTTGCCCCCTCACTAATGCAGCAGCCACAGTCCACATACAGCAGCACTGGGGGTGGAACGGCTGCCTGGCGGTACCGCTCCATTACACCAGCCACCATCCTGTCCAGTCCTGGCCCCTCCTGCACCGACAGGACACTGGTCAGTATCTGGCCGACCTCATTGCCAATAGAGCTCACCCAGAGTGCTGTCCCCCGTCCATGGCCAGCCAGCTTCTTTGTGATCTGGAATTTACAAATGTAACGACACATTCAGAGATCTGAACTTATTGTTTTAAGAGAGAAAAATCTCATTTGAGAATTGAGCCAGCGCAACTGAGAAAAAATGTCTATCTGGAAGTATTTAAGAACATGTAAGTCTATTACAGAGTCAGATTATTTATTACCTTTTTGGTGGAATCCATCTTTAAGATGGTGCCAAAGGTCGACGTGATGCTGGCCTTGATGTGGTCTATACGGCAGAGGATGTCCCTGCCGTATACGGACAGCAGCCAACGACTGGTGGGGATGTCGATGGGCTCTGGAGGCTCCTGGCAGACCACCGGAAAGAGGCTGGGTCGATCCACAAAGTCAGCACACTCCCCGAGATAGTGTGCCAACCGATTCAGCCATTCCTCCCCATGGTTCTCTTTTAATTGCCTCACCAGTCTAGCTGGACTGTTGCCCAGCGTCCGGTCCCGAAGCAGCCTAATGACACGGATGTCACAGGCATACCTGAAAACACATTGTTGCTGTGATTAGTTACATGTTAATTGAAGGGTCAATTCAGTAGTTTAAGTCTTCACAATCAATATATTTTCTACACTGATTTACTCACTTGCGGGTCAGGATCAGCCGGAACATTTTCTGGTGAGGCAGGTCAAGCTGGTCCCGGACAGTCTGACTCGTTGACAGGTAGTTCAGAGAACACACAGTGCACCTGAGTGTCTCTGTCACCATCAGGTAGTACCTGTCAATGTCCAGGACCTTCCGAGCCCTCTTGTGAACACCATAGCCCGTGAGGTTCTTGCCACAATCTGGGCAGGACACCCTCACCTTCCACAGGTGGTAGGGCATCCATACCATCAACCGATGGGTGAAGAACCGGTCAGGAGTTGGTGTCTGGTGGTAAATGAGGGCTGGAACAGGTGGCTCATACCACAGCTTCAAATCTGGCCGCAGCTTGCCAGAGTGAAATAAGGTGTTGGCAATCCACCTCTGGTCCTGCACAGGGATGGTCTTGCTCATTTCACCTGGCAACCAGAATGAAGCTGAGGCCCCAGCAGGGGCTGGCATGACTTCTCCAGGCTCCTCCTGTTTGGAAGACAGTTTGTTTATTGCATAGTGTTTTTTAATTGCTTTGGTGCAAGTCCCACAAGCAATTGGTACATTTTCAAAACTCTTAGTACTAATAATACAACAGATAATCAAAAGTGCACTTTTTTCCCCAAAGCATTTCAGCATATTTCCATTTGTGGAAATTAAAACATTGTTTAAATTACTACATTATTAGCTTACTATAGCGTAATAACTGTGTGATTTGTATATGTGCATCTCTGATAACAGATCACTCTTAATTGTAATCTAGACGCATACAATTTCTGTAAAGCTGCTTTGAAGCTATATGCATTGTAAATACATAATACATTATAAGTAAAACTTATAATAAATAAATAATAATAAAAAAAATACAAAGAAATGTGAATTGATTTGAATTACTAAAAAACTTTTGATTTGCATCTCTTCTCATTTAGTTTAACTAGAATGAAAGCATGAGATCAGGTTTTGTAAGAATGACAAGTGTGATCAGTTTGGAGTTTTGGTAAGAGTTTTGAAAATGTACGCCTTACTTGTGAAGCAGTACCAAAGTCAATTTAAAAAAATAAGGAAATTGGTGCTGTTATACTCACAAAGGATGGAGCAGGACTGGGGGTCCTTATACAGGATGGAGAAGGGGTGGTGGTCCTCACAGAGGCCATAGATGGGGCCCCCTCAAAGGAGGGAGAAGGGGTGGTGGTCCTCACAGAGGATGGAGGAGGAGATGGGCTGGGAAGAGAAGGGCTGGAGGTCCTTGAAGAGGATGGAGCAGGACTTCGGCTCTTCACAGAGAATGGAGAAGGGGTGGTGGTCCTCACAGAGGCCATAGATGGGGCCCTCTCAAAGGATGGAGAAGGGGTGGTGGTCCTCACAGAGGATGGAGGAGGAGACGGGCTGGGAAGAGAAGGGCTGGGGGTCCTTGAAGAGGATGGAGCAGGACTTGGGCTCCTCGCAGAGAATGGAGAAGGGGTGGTGGTCCTCACAGAGGATGGAGGAGGAGAGGGGCTGGGAGGAGAAGGGCTGGGGGTCCTTGAAGAGGGTGGAGGAGAGGGGCTGGGGGTTCTCCGACCCACTAAATTAGGCTTTTTTGAAGACGCCTGGGACCCACCAAACCGTGACTTGGTGAACTTAAAAGAGAAACAAAGTTAATTGTATGACAACCGCACTGTACATTTTCAACACAAACATTTTTATTTAAATCTAGTGTTTACACATGTGTGATGGGTAGGTTTAGGGGTAAGGGTTGGTTTGGTGATAGAAAATATCTTTAACCTGACATAAAGGCAATGGAAGTGTATGCAATGTCCTCACTAATATAGTCAAACAAAAATGTGTGTGTGTGTGCGTGTAAAAATGTGAATGGCCTGACTGATCATTCTGCAGGAGTATGCTATAATTATTTTGATGTTAGTGGGCCGTAGAGCACATTAAACAAATACAGAATTAATCTAAGTAAACATTAATTACAGATTAAATATTCACCATTGACAAACTTGGAGGGGGCCTCAGGAATGTCCGTGGTGTAGAAGCCGTGTCTGAAGCCTCAGACTGTGGCACAGCTGTGCCAGGAGCCGTGTCAGGTGCAGCAGAAGACTGAGTGGCAGCGGCAGGCTGCTTAAACAACACCGGAAGGGCATAAGATGTAGTGAAACAGCATAACAGTATTTTAACATTTATGTGATACGACATTAAATGTCACTTTCAAATACATCACCTTAGTGGTGTGGAATCCACAGTTGCAGGCCATGGATCCTCCAAAGAGGGTGGTCTGTCCGTGGACCTGCATGGGACATTTCTCAATCTGAAAAGACAAGAAACATTTATTTACTGATATTTTCTGCACCATTGTAATGTAATGAGATACAGGTAACTTTGCTTTACCTTCTGATAGAGGTCATGCCACTTCCGCTGCCTTGGGGCTGGTCTATTTCCTCCTCCGGAAGGCCAAACCCCAGAGCTGGCAAAAGCCCTTAACCTCGCCATCCACTCGCCATCTCCCATGGGCTTGTGGCTCTTTGGCTTTGTGCTCATCTAAACATAATAGGGAAATACTAGTAAACAAATACATTTTTGCAAGTACTAAACAACTACACTGATTTTGGTTTTCATTCAATTATAATGATACAACTATATAAAAAAAGAATTCAAACATGTAAAATGTAATGTATTACATCTGTTTAACATGTAAGATTATAGGCAACTGGTGATAGTGTGACCACAGTTTATAAACAGAAACACTTATACTATAGTAAAACCATGGTTATTATAAATGTGATGACTTTATCCACAAGTGGTTTTATTTATTCAAGCTGACTAAATGGTGTTTAATATGTAAGATTATAAGCAACTGGTGATATTGTGACCACAGTTTATGAACAAAAACACTTATACTATAGTAAAACCATGGTTATTATAAATGTGATGACTTTATCCACAACTATATGTGGTTTTATTTATTCAAGCTGACTAAATGGTGTTTAATATGTAAGATTATAGGCAACTGATGATAGTGTGACCACAGTTTATAAACAGAAACACTTATACTATAGTAAAACCATGGTTATTATAAATGTGATGACTTTATCCACAACTATATGACGTTTTATTTATTCATACTGATTTAATGGTGTTTAATATGTAAGATTATAGGCAACTGATGATAGTGTGGCCACAGATTATAAACAGAAACACTTATACTATAGTAAAACCATGGTTATTATAAATGTGATGACTTTATCCACAACTATATGAGGTTTTATTTTTTCAAGCTGACTAAATGGTGTTTAATATGCAAGATTATAGGCAACTGATGATAGTGTGACCACAGTTTAAAAACAGAAACAGTTATACTATAGTAAAACCATGGTTATTATAAATGTGATGACTTTATCCACAACTATATGACGTTTTATTTATTCATACTGATTTAATGGTGTTTAATATGTAAGATTAGAGGCAACTCGTGATGACGTGGCCCACAGTTTATAAACAGAAACACTTATACTACGGTAAAACCATGGTTATTATAAGGGATGACGTTATCTACAACTATAAGATGTTTTTTCATTCAAACCGAACTTCAAGCTGACTAAATGGTGTTTAAAATGTAAGATTAGACGCAACTCCCGATCACGTGATCACAGTTTATAACGACAATCACTTTTACTATAGTAAAACCAGGTAAACATCGCGACAGACAGATCGAGCATACAGAACAAAGACTCCTAATTACATCTCACAAAAATAAAGTATTTTCACATGAATTTAAGGATGATTTCATTCATAATTCTCCTCAGAACGTTAGTTTAGTAACTTAGTTATTGCTAAAAGGAAACACTCGACAAAACGGCTTTGTGTCAGGGATGAAAATGTAACTAATGTATGGCCAATTAAGAATATAGCAAACAGAAGTAGAAAAACAAACATTTATTTCTTACTTTGTTCGGTTATAATAAGATTATAGAGGTTTCTGAAGAGCGCCGTGTCGTCATCCAATCTCACAATGGATGTAAGCGCGGTGAGTGGCTGTGTCCATTCTCATGCCGCGACGCGATTGGCTCTCGTCCAATCTCACATTGGAGAGCGGGCGATGCGATTGGCTCTCGTCCAATCTCACATTGGACAGCGAGCGACGCGATTGGACGAGGATAGAGCGGCAGAGACAGACGAACCTGATCCAGGTAGCGCCACAGAGACCTGCGTTCGAGCCAGTCCGTGGGTAAGAGAAGAAAAAAAAAGCAGACTTGGACTTTTCCGGCAAATCACGGACTCGCTTGTTTGCACGCTGGAAACCGAGACCCCGTTGGGAAGAGAGAGGACTAATAGATACGCCCAACGTGGGGCTCGAACCCACGACCCTGAGATTAAGAGTCTCATGCTCTACCGACTGAGCTAGCCGGGCAGCCGCGGTGACCTTCCGCGGGCTGGTCGCGGTTTTTATCCGTGCCTAAATTGCGCCCGTCAAACGGAACCTCACATTCGTATGGCAAAAGTGAGCCATACAACAAAGAGTTGGAGGGACACAACCTCCAACCGGAACTTTACCTACAAAAACGCTGGTACATAGAGGCCTATGCCAAATCGATTGACCTCATGCCTGAGAGCCTGATAGGTTACAAGTTACTGGTGCGAACACAATCCGAATTCGATCAATATCGGAAGTTATTACAGATGCTCGATGGTGTTTTAAAATGAGTTTTGAGCAGGACCTCTCTGGAACACAGGCCTCCACCACCCGGAACAAAACATCCATCCATCCATACATCCATCCATCCAGGCGCCACAGCAAACTTGAGCTGATGTAAACTTTCACATAACACCCGCTGTCTTCTTTGAACACAAGGCAACTGACCAAGCTGTATACGCTAAAAGGGGCCAAGAAAGGTCGTGTCATGCGTACTAAATGACACGGATGCGCTAGTGGACACACGTGTGCTAAATTCTGGGGCTGCGTTGGTGGTTACATGGCAGCACGTCAACGAAAAACAGCCGTCGTCCCTGGGTGGGCTCGAACCACCAACCTTTCGGTTAACAGCCGAACGCGCTGACCGATTGCGCCACAGAGACCTGCGTTCGAGCCAGTCCGTGGGTAAGAGAAGAAAAAAAAAGCAGACTTGGACTTTTCCGGCAAATCACGGACTCGCTTGTTTGCACGCTGGAAACCGAGACCCCGTTGGGAAGAGAGAGGACTAATAGATACGCCCAACGTGGGGCTCGAACCCACGACCCTGAGATTAAGAGTCTCATGCTCTACCGACTGAGCTAGCCGGGCAGCCGCGGTGACCTTCCGCGGGCTGGTCGCGGTTTTTATCCGTGCCGAAATTGCGCCCGTCAAACGGAACCTCACATTTCGCAGAGGCTTGGCATAGCGTCTTGCGGGTAAAGTCAGGCTTAAGCCTAGAGGTAGGCTTAGAGTGTACTTTGTTTATCTTAGCCATATCTGTTGTTGGGGGATGCAACTTGACCCAGTAGAGCAGGCCAATAATATGCACGATCACAACCAGGAGCTAAAGTTCCGTTTCGGTCTGTCGAGTGAGAGAGCGGTTACCGAAGGCAAACTTCTCCAAATATCCAAGGGCAAAAGTGAGCCATACAACAAAGAGTTGGAGGGACACAACCTCCAACCGGAACTTTACCTACAAAAACGCTGGTACATAGAGGCCTATGCCAAATCGATTGACCTCATGCCTGAGAGCCTGATAGGTTACAAGTTACTGGTGCGAACACAATCCGAATTCGATCAATATCGGAAGTTATTACAGATGCTCGATGGTGTTTTAAAATGAGTTTTGAGCAGGACCTCTCTGGAACACAGGCCTCCACCACCCGGAACAAAACATCCATCCATCCATACATCCATCCATCCAGGCGCCACAGCAAACTTGAGCTGATGTAAACTTTCACATAACACCCGCTGTCTTCTTTGAACACAAGGCAACTGACCAAGCTGTATACGCTAAAAGGGGCCAAGAAAGGTCGTGTCATGCGTCCTAAATGACACGGATGCGCTAGTGGACACACGTGTGCTAAATTCTGGGGCTGCGTTGGTGGTTACATGGCAGCACGTCAACGAAAAACAGCCGTCGTCCCTGGGTGGGCTCGAACCACCAACCTTTCGGTTAACAGCCGAACGCGCTGACCGATTGCGCCACAGAGACCTGCGGCGAGCCAGTCCGTGGGTAAGAGAAGAAAAAAAAAGCAGACTTGGACTTTTCCGGCAAATCACGGACTCGCTTGTTTGCACGCTGGAAACCGAGACCCCGTTGGGAAGAGAGAGGACTAATAGATACGCCCAACGTGGGGCTCGAACCCACGACCCTGAGATTAAGAGTCTCATGCTCTACCGACTGAGCTAGCCGGGCAGCCGCAGTGACCTTCCACGGGCTGGTCGCGGTTTTTATCCGTGCCTAAATTGCGCCCGTCAAACGGAACCTCACATTTCGCAGAGGCTTGGCATAGCGTCTTGCGGGTAAAGTCAGGCTTAAGCCTAGAGGTAGGCTTAGAGTGTACTTTGTTTGTCTTAGCCATATCTGTTGTTGGGGGATGCAACTTGACCCAGTAGAGCAGGCCAATAATATGCACGATCACAACCAGGAGCTAAAGTTCCGTTTCGGTCTGTCGAGTGAGAGAGCGGTTACCGAAGGCAAACTTCTCCAAATATCCAAGGGCAAAAGTGAGCCATACAACAAAGAGTTGGAGGGACACAACCTCCAACCGGAACTTTACCTACAAAAACGCTGGTACATAGAGGCCTATGCCAAATCGATTGACCTCATGCCTGAGAGCCTGATAGGTTACAAGTTACTGGTGCGAACACAATCCGAATTCGATCAATATCGGAAGTTATTACAGATGCTCGATGGTGTTTTAAAATGAGTTTTGAGCAGGACCTCTCTGGAACACAGGCCTCCACCACCCGGAACAAAACATCCATCCATCCAGGCGCCACAGCAAACTTGAGCTGATGTAAACTTTCACATAACACCCGCTGTCTTCTTTGAACACAAGGCAACTGACCAAGCTGTATACGCTAAAAGGGGCCAAGAAAGGTTGTGTCATGCGTCCTAAATGACACGGATGCGCTAGTGGACACACGTGTGCTAAATTCTGGGGCTGCGTTGGTGGTTACATGGCAGCACGTCAACGAAAAACAGCCGTCGTCCCTGGGTGGGCTCGAACCACCAACCTTTCGGTTAACAGCCGAACGCGCTGACCGATTGCGCCACAGAGACCTGCGGCGAGCCAGTCCGTGGGTAAGAGAAGAAAAAAAAAGCAGACTTGGACTTTTCCGGCAAATCACGGACTCGCTTGTTTGCACGCTGGAAACCGAGACCCCGTTGGGAAGAGAGAGGACTAATAGATACGCCCAACGTGGGGCTCGAACCCACGACCCTGAGATTAAGAGTCTCATGCTCTACCGACTGAGCTAGCCAGGCAGCCGCGGTGACCTTCCGCGGGCTGGTCGCGGTTTTTATCCGTGCCTAAATTGCGCCCGTCAAACGGAACCTCACATTTCGCAGAGGCTTGGCATAGCGTCTTGTGGGTAAAGTCAGGCTTAAGCCTAGAGGTAGGCTTAGAGTGTACTTTGTTTGTCTTAGCCATATCTGTTGTTGGGGGATGCAACTTGACCCAGTAGAGCAGGCCAATAATATGCACGATCACAACCAGGAGCTAAAGTTCCGTTTCGGTCTGTCGAGTGAGAGAGCGGTTACCGAAGGCAAACTTCTCCAAACATCCAAGGGCAAAAGTGAGCCATACAACAAAGAGTTGGAGGGACACAACCTCCAACCGGAACTTTACCTACAAAAACGCTGGTACATAGAGGCCTATGCCAAATCGATTGACCTCATGCCTGAGAGCCTGATAGGTTACAAGTTACTGGTGCGAACACAATCCGAATTCGATCAATATCGGAAGTTATTACAGATGCTCGATGGTGTTTTAAAATGAGTTTTGAGCAGGACCTCTCTGGAACACAGGCCTCCACCACCCGGAACAAAACATCCATCCATCCATACATCCATCCATCCAGGCGCCACAGCAAACTTGAGCTGATGTAAACTTTCACATAACACCCGCTGTCTTCTTTGAACACAAGGCAACTGACCAAGCTGTATACGCTAAAAGGGGCCAAGAAAGGTCGTGTCATGCGTACTAAATGACACGGATGCGCTAGTGGACACACGTGTGCTAAATTCTGGGGCTGCGTTGGTGGTTACATGGCAGCACGTCAACGAAAAACAGCCGTCGTCCCTGGGTGGGCTCGAACCACCAACCTTTCGGTTAACAGCCGAACGCGCTGACCGATTGCGCCACAGAGACCTGCGTTCGAGCCAGTCCGTGGGTAAGAGAAGAAAAAAAAAGCAGACTTGGACTTTTCCGGCAAATCACGGACTCGCTTGTTTGCACGCTGGAAACCGAGACCCCGTTGGGAAGAGAGAGGACTAATAGATACGCCCAACGTGGGGCTCGAACCCACGACCCTGAGATTAAGAGTCTCATGCTCTACCGACTGAGCTAGCCGGGCAGCCGCGGTGACCTTCCGCGGGCTGGTCGCGGTTTTTATCCGTGCCGAAATTGCGCCCGTCAAACGGAACCTCACATTTCGCAGAGGCTTGGCATAGCGTCTTGCGGGTAAAGTCAGGCTTAAGCCTAGAGGTAGGCTTAGAGTGTACTTTGTTTATCTTAGCCATATCTGTTGTTGGGGGATGCAACTTGACCCAGTAGAGCAGGCCAATAATATGCACGATCACAACCAGGAGCTAAAGTTCCGTTTCGGTCTGTCGAGTGAGAGAGCGGTTACCGAAGGCAAACTTCTCCAAATATCCAAGGGCAAAAGTGAGCCATACAACAAAGAGTTGGAGGGACACAACCTCCAACCGGAACTTTACCTACAAAAACGCTGGTACATAGAGGCCTATGCCAAATCGATTGACCTCATGCCTGAGAGCCTGATAGGTTACAAGTTACTGGTGCGAACACAATCCGAATTCGATCAATATCGGAAGTTATTACAGATGCTCGATGGTGTTTTAAAATGAGTTTTGAGCAGGACCTCTCTGGAACACAGGCCTCCACCACCCGGAACAAAACATCCATCCATCCATACATCCATCCATCCAGGCGCCACAGCAAACTTGAGCTGATGTAAACTTTCACATAACACCCGCTGTCTTCTTTGAACACAAGGCAACTGACCAAGCTGTATACGCTAAAAGGGGCCAAGAAAGGTCGTGTCATGCGTCCTAAATGACACGGATGCGCTAGTGGACACACGTGTGCTAAATTCTGGGGCTGCGTTGGTGGTTACATGGCAGCACGTCAACGAAAAACAGCCGTCGTCCCTGGGTGGGCTCGAACCACCAACCTTTCGGTTAACAGCCGAACGCGCTGACCGATTGCGCCACAGAGACCTGCGGCGAGCCAGTCCGTGGGTAAGAGAAGAAAAAAAAAGCAGACTTGGACTTTTCCGGCAAATCACGGACTCGCTTGTTTGCACGCTGGAAACCGAGACCCCGTTGGGAAGAGAGAGGACTAATAGATACGCCCAACGTGGGGCTCGAACCCACGACCCTGAGATTAAGAGTCTCATGCTCTACCGACTGAGCTAGCCGGGCAGCCGCAGTGACCTTCCACGGGCTGGTCGCGGTTTTTATCCGTGCCTAAATTGCGCCCGTCAAACGGAACCTCACATTTCGCAGAGGCTTGGCATAGCGTCTTGCGGGTAAAGTCAGGCTTAAGCCTAGAGGTAGGCTTAGAGTGTACTTTGTTTGTCTTAGCCATATCTGTTGTTGGGGGATGCAACTTGACCCAGTAGAGCAGGCCAATAATATGCACGATCACAACCAGGAGCTAAAGTTCCGTTTCGGTCTGTCGAGTGAGAGAGCGGTTACCGAAGGCAAACTTCTCCAAATATCCAAGGGCAAAAGTGAGCCATACAACAAAGAGTTGGAGGGACACAACCTCCAACCGGAACTTTACCTACAAAAACGCTGGTACATAGAGGCCTATGCCAAATCGATTGACCTCATGCCTGAGAGCCTGATAGGTTACAAGTTACTGGTGCGAACACAATCCGAATTCGATCAATATCGGAAGTTATTACAGATGCTCGATGGTGTTTTAAAATGAGTTTTGAGCAGGACCTCTCTGGAACACAGGCCTCCACCACCCGGAACAAAACATCCATCCATCCAGGCGCCACAGCAAACTTGAGCTGATGTAAACTTTCACATAACACCCGCTGTCTTCTTTGAACACAAGGCAACTGACCAAGCTGTATACGCTAAAAGGGGCCAAGAAAGGTTGTGTCATGCGTCCTAAATGACACGGATGCGCTAGTGGACACACGTGTGCTAAATTCTGGGGCTGCGTTGGTGGTTACATGGCAGCACGTCAACGAAAAACAGCCGTCGTCCCTGGGTGGGCTCGAACCACCAACCTTTCGGTTAACAGCCGAACGCGCTGACCGATTGCGCCACAGAGACCTGCGGCGAGCCAGTCCGTGGGTAAGAGAAGAAAAAAAAAGCAGACTTGGACTTTTCCGGCAAATCACGGACTCGCTTGTTTGCACGCTGGAAACCGAGACCCCGTTGGGAAGAGAGAGGACTAATAGATACGCCCAACGTGGGGCTCGAACCCACGACCCTGAGATTAAGAGTCTCATGCTCTACCGACTGAGCTAGCCAGGCAGCCGCGGTGACCTTCCGCGGGCTGGTCGCGGTTTTTATCCGTGCCTAAATTGCGCCCGTCAAACGGAACCTCACATTTCGCAGAGGCTTGGCATAGCGTCTTGTGGGTAAAGTCAGGCTTAAGCCTAGAGGTAGGCTTAGAGTGTACTTTGTTTGTCTTAGCCATATCTGTTGTTGGGGGATGCAACTTGACCCAGTAGAGCAGGCCAATAATATGCACGATCACAACCAGGAGCTAAAGTTCCGTTTCGGTCTGTCGAGTGAGAGAGCGGTTACCGAAGGCAAACTTCTCCAAACATCCAAGGGCAAAAGTGAGCCATACAACAAAGAGTTGGAGGGACACAACCTCCAACCGGAACTTTACCTACAAAAACGCTGGTACATAGAGGCCTATGCCAAATCGATTGACCTCATGCCTGAGAGCCTGATAGGTTACAAGTTACTGGTGCGAACACAATCCGAATTCGATCAATATCGGAAGTTATTACAGATGCTCGATGGTGTTTTAAAATGAGTTTTGAGCAGGACCTCTCTGGAACACAGGCCTCCACCACCCGGAACAAAACATCCATCCATCCATACATCCATCCATCCAGGCGCCACAGCAAACTTGAGCTGATGTAAACTTTCACATAACACCCGCTGTCTTCTTTGAACACAAGGCAACTGACCAAGCTGTATATGCTAAAAGGGGCCAAGAAAGGTCGTGTCATGCGTCCTAAATGACACGGATGCGCTAGTGGACACACGTGTGCTAAATTCTGGGGCTGCGTTGGTGGTTACATGGCAGCACGTCAACGAAAAACAGCCGTCGTCCCTGGGTGGGCTCGAACCACCAACCTTTCGGTTAACAGCCGAACGCGCTGACCGATTGCGCCACAGAGACCTGCGTTCGAGCCAGTCCGTGGGTAAGAGAAGAAAAAAAAAGCAGACTTGGACTTTTCCGGCAAATCACGGACTCGCTTGTTTGCACGCTGGAAACCGAGACCCCGTTGGGAAGAGAGAGGACTAATAGATACGCCCAACGTGGGGCTCGAACCCACGACCCTGAGATTAAGAGTCTCATGCTCTACCGACTGAGCTAGCCAGGCAGCCGCGGTGACCTTCCGCGGGCTGGTCGCGGTTTTTATCCGTGCCTAAATTGCGCCCGTCAAACGGAACCTCACATTTCGCAGAGGCTTGGCATAGCGTCTTGCGGGTAAAGTCAGGCTTAAGCCTAGAGGTAGGCTTAGAGTGTACTTTGTTTGTCTTAGCCATATCTGTTGTTGGGGGATGCAACTTGACCCAGTAGAGCAGGCCAATAATATGCACGATCACAACCAGGAGCTAAAGTTCCGTTTCGGTCTGTCGAGTGAGAGAGCGGTTACCGAAGGCAAACTTCTCCAAATATCCAAGGGCAAAAGTGAGCCATACAACAAAGAGTTGGAGGGACACAACCTCCAACCGGAACTTTACCTACAAAAACGCTGGTACATAGAGGCCTATGCCAAATCGATTGACCTCATGCCTGAGAGCCTGATAGGTTACAAGTTACTGGTGCGAACACAATCCGAATTCGATCAATATCGGAAGTTATTACAGATGCTCGATGGTGTTTTAAAATGAGTTTTGAGCAGGACCTCTCTGGAACACAGGCCTCCACCACCCGGAACAAAACATCCATCCATCCATACATCCATCCATCCAGGCGCCACAGCAAACTTGAGCTGATGTAAACTTTCACATAACACCCGCTGTCTTCTTTGAACACAAGGCAACTGACCAAGCTGTATACGCTAAAAGGGGCCAAGAAAGGTCGTGTCATGCGTCCTAAATGACACGGATGCGCTAGTGGACACACGTGTGCTAAATTCTGGGGCTGCGTTGGTGGTTACATGGCAGCACGTCAACGAAAAACAGCCGTCGTCCCTGGGTGGGCTCGAACCACCAACCTTTCGGTTAACAGCCGAACGCGCTGACCGATTGCGCCACAGAGACCTGCGGCGAGCCAGTCCGTGGGTAAGAGAAGAAAAAAAAAGCAGACTTGGACTTTTCCGGCAAATCACGGACTCGCTTGTTTGCACGCTGGAAACCGAGACCCCGTTGGGAAGAGAGAGGACTAATAGATACGCCCAACGTGGGGCTCGAACCCACGACCCTGAAATTAAGAGTCTCATGCTCTACCGACTGAGCTAGCCGGGCAGCCGCGGTGACCTTCCGCGGGCTGGTCGCAGTTTTTATCCGTGCCTAAATTGCGCCCGTCAAACGGAACCTCACATTTCGCAGAGGCTTGGCATAGCGTCTTGCGGGTAAAGTCAGGCTTAAGCCTAGAGGTAGGCTTAGAGTGTACTTTGTTTATCTTAGCCATATCTGTTGTTGGGGGATGCAACTTGACCCAGTAGAGCAGGCCAATAATATGCACGATCACAACCAGGAGCTAAAGTTCCGTTTCGGTCTGTCGAGTGAGAGAGCGGTTACCGAAGGCAAACTTCTCCAAATATCCAAGGGCAAAAGTGAGCCATACAACAAAGAGTTGGAGGGACACAACCTCCAACCGGAACTTTACCTACAAAAACGCTGGTACATAGAGGCCTATGCCAAATCGATTGACCTCATGCCTGAGAGCCTGATAGGTTACAAGTTACTGGTGCGAACACAATCCGAATTCGATCAATATCGGAAGTTATTACAGATGCTCGATGGTGTTTTAAAATGAGTTTTGAGCAGGACCTCTCTGGAACACAGGCCTCCACCACCCGGAACAAAACATCCATCCATCCATACATCCATCCATCCAGGCGCCACAGCAAACTTGAGCTGATGTAAACTTTCACATAACACCCGCTGTCTTCTTTGAACACAAGGCAACTGACCAAGCTGTATACGCTAAAAGGGGCCAAGAAAGGTCGTGTCATGCGTCCTAAATGACACGGATGCGCTAGTGGACACACGTGTGCTAAATTCTGGGGCTGCGTTGGTGGTTACATGGCAGCACGTCAACGAAAAACAGCCGTCGTCCCTGGGTGGGCTCGAACCACCAACCTTTCGGTTAACAGCCGAACGCGCTGACCGATTGCGCCACAGAGACCTGCGGCGAGCCAGTCCGTGGGTAAGAGAAGAAAAAAAAAGCAGACTTGGACTTTTCCGGCAAATCACGGACTCGCTTGTTTGCACGCTGGAAACCGAGACCCCGTTGGGAAGAGAGAGGACTAATAGATACGCCCAACGTGGGGCTCGAACCCACGACCCTGAAATTAAGAGTCTCATGCTCTACCGACTGAGCTAGCCGGGCAGCCGCGGTGACCTTCCGCGGGCTGGTCGCAGTTTTTATCCGTGCCTAAATTGCGCCCGTCAAACGGAACCTCACATTTCGCAGAGGCTTGGCATAGCGTCTTGCGGGTAAAGTCAGGCTTAAGCCTAGAGGTAGGCTTAGAGTGTACTTTGTTTATCTTAGCCATATCTGTTGTTGGGGGATGCAACTTGACCCAGTAGAGCAGGCCAATAATATGCACGATCACAACCAGGAGCTAAAGTTCCGTTTCGGTCTGTCGAGTGAGAGAGCGGTTACCGAAGGCAAACTTCTCCAAATATCCAAGGGCAAAAGTGAGCCATACAACAAAGAGTTGGAGGGACACAACCTCCAACCGGAACTTTACCTACAAAAACGCTGGTACATAGAGGCCTATGCCAAATCGATTGACCTCATGCCTGAGAGCCTGATAGGTTACAAGTTACTGGTGCGAACACAATCCGAATTCGATCAATATCGGAAGTTATTACAGATGCTCGATGGTGTTTTAAAATGAGTTTTGAGCAGGACCTCTCTGGAACACAGGCCTCCACCACCCGGAACAAAACATCCATCCATCCATACATCCATCCATCCAGGCGCCACAGCAAACTTGAGCTGATGTAAACTTTCACATAACACCCGCTGTCTTCTTTGAACACAAGGCAACTGACCAAGCTGTATACGCTAAAAGGGGCCAAGAAAGGTCGTGTCATGCGTCCTAAATGACACGGATGCGCTAGTGGACACACGTGTGCTAAATTCTGGGGCTGCGTTGGTGGTTACATGGCAGCACGTCAACGAAAAACAGCCGTCGTCCCTGGGTGGGCTCGAACCACCAACCTTTCGGTTAACAGCCGAACGCGCTGACCGATTGCGCCACAGAGACCTGCGGCGAGCCAGTCCGTGGGTAAGAGAAGAAAAAAAAAGCAGACTTGGACTTTTCCGGCAAATCACGGACTCGCTTGTTTGCACGCTGGAAACCGAGACCCCGTTGGGAAGAGAGAGGACTAATAGATACGCCCAACGTGGGGCTCGAACCCACGACCCTGAAATTAAGAGTCTCATGCTCTACCGACTGAGCTAGCCGGGCAGCCGCGGTGACCTTCCGCGGGCTGGTCGCAGTTTTTATCCGTGCCTAAATTGCGCCCGTCAAACGGAACCTCACATTTCGCAGAGGCTTGGCATAGCGTCTTGCGGGTAAAGTCAGGCTTAAGCCTAGAGGTAGGCTTAGAGTGTACTTTGTTTATCTTAGCCATATCTGTTGTTGGGGGATGCAACTTGACCCAGTAGAGCAGGCCAATAATATGCACGATCACAACCAGGAGCTAAAGTTCCGTTTCGGTCTGTCGAGTGAGAGAGCGGTTACCGAAGGCAAACTTCTCCAAATATCCAAGGGCAAAAGTGAGCCATACAACAAAGAGTTGGAGGGACACAACCTCCAACCGGAACTTTACCTACAAAAACGCTGGTACATAGAGGCCTATGCCAAATCGATTGACCTCATGCCTGAGAGCCTGATAGGTTACAAGTTACTGGTGCGAACACAATCCGAATTCGATCAATATCGGAAGTTATTACAGATGCTCGATGGTGTTTTAAAATGAGTTTTGAGCAGGACCTCTCTGGAACACAGGCCTCCACCACCCGGAACAAAACATCCATCCATCCATACATCCATCCATCCAGGCGCCACAGCAAACTTGAGCTGATGTAAACTTTCACATAACACCCGCTGTCTTCTTTGAACACAAGGCAACTGACCAAGCTGTATACGCTAAAAGGGGCCAAGAAAGGTCGTGTCATGCGTCCTAAATGACACGGATGCGCTAGTGGACACACGTCTGCTAAATTCTGGGGCTGCGTTGGTGGTTACATGGCAGCACGTCAACGAAAAACAGCCGTCGTCCCTGGGTGGGCTCGAACCACCAACCTTTCGGTTAACAGCCGAACGCGCTGACCGATTGCGCCACAGAGACCTGCGGCGAGCCAGTCCGTGGGTAAGAGAAGAAAAAAAAAGCAGACTTGGACTTTTCCGGCAAATCACGGACTCGCTTGTTTGCACGCTGGAAACCGAGACCCCGTTGGGAAGAGAGAGGACTAATAGATACGCCCAACGTGGGGCTCGAACCCACGACCCTGAGATTAAGAGTCTCATGCTCTACCGACTGAGCTAGCCGGGCAGCCACGGTGACCTTCCGCGGGCTGGTCGCGGTTTTTATCCGTGCCGAAATTGCGCCCGTCAAACGGAACCTCACATTTCGCAGAGGCTTGGCATAGCGTCTTGCGGGTAAAGTCAGGCTTAAGCCTAGAGGTAGGCTTAGAGTGTACTTTGTTTGTCTTAGCCATATCTGTTGTTGGGGGATGCAACTTGACCCAGTAGAGCAGGCCAATAATATGCACGATCACAACCAGGAGCTAAAGTTCCGTTTCGGTCTGTCGAGTGAGAGAGCGGTTACCGAAGGCAAACTTCTCCAAATATCCAAGGGCAAAAGTGAGCCATACAACAAAGAGTTGGAGGGACACAACCTCCAACCGGAACTTTACCTACAAAAACGCTGGTACATAGAGGCCTATGCCAAATCGATTGACCTCATGCCTGAGAGCCTGATAGGTTACAAGTTACTGGTGCGAACACAATCCGAATTCGATCAATATCGGAAGTTATTACAGATGCTCGATGGTGTTTTAAAATGAGTTTTGAGCAGGACCTCTCTGGAACACAGGCCTCCACCACCCGGAACAAAACATCCATCCATCCATACATCCATCCATCCAGGCGCCACAGCAAACTTGAGCTGATGTAAACTTTCACATAACACCCGCTGTCTTCTTTGAACACAAGGCAACTGACCAAGCTGTATACGCTAAAAGGGGCCAAGAAAGGTCGTGTCATGCGTCCTAAATGACACGGATGCGCTAGTGGACACACGTGTGCTAAATTCTGGGGCTGCGTTGGTGGTTACATGGCAGCACGTCAACGAAAAACAGCCGTCGTCCCTGGGTGGGCTCGAACCACCAACCTTTCGGTTAACAGCCGAACGCGCTGACCGATTGCGCCACAGAGACCTGCGGCGAGCCAGTCCGTGGGTAAGAGAAGAAAAAAAAAGCAGACTTGGACTTTTCCGGCAAATCACGGACTCGCTTGTTTGCACGCTGGAAACCGAGACCCCGTTGGGAAGAGAGAGGACTAATAGATACGCCCAACGTGGGGCTCGAACCCACGACCCTGAGATTAAGAGTCTCATGCTCTACCGACTGAGCTAGCCAGGCAGCCGCGGTGACCTTCCGCGGGCTGGTCGCGGTTTTTATCCGTGCCTAAATTGCGCCCGTCAAACGGAACCTCACATTTCGCAGAGGCTTGGCATAGCGTCTTGCGGGTAAAGTCAGGCTTAAGCCTAGAGGTAGGCTTAGAGTGTACTTTGTTTGTCTTAGCCATATCTGTTGTTGGGGGATGCAACTTGACCCAGTAGAGCAGGCCAATAATATGCACGATCACAACCAGGAGCTAAAGTTCCGTTTCGGTCTGTCGAGTGAGAGAGCGGTTACCGAAGGCAAACTTCTCCAAACATCCAAGGGCAAAAGTGAGCCATACAACAAAGAGTTGGAGGGACACAACCTCCAACCGGAACTTTACCTACAAAAACGCTGGTACATAGAGGCCTATGCCAAATCGATTGACCTCATGCCTGAGAGCCTGATAGGTTACAAGTTACTGGTGCGAACACAATCCGAATTCGATCAATATCGGAAGTTATTACAGATGCTCGATGGTGTTTTAAAATGAGTTTTGAGCAGGACCTCTCTGGAACACAGGCCTCCACCACCCGGAACAAAACATCCATCCATCCATACATCCATCCATCCAGGCGCCACAGCAAACTTGAGCTGATGTAAACTTTCACATAACACCCGCTGTCTTCTTTGAACACAAGGCAACTGACCAAGCTGTATACGCTAAAAGGGGCCAAGAAAGGTCGTGTCATGCGTCCTAAATGACACGGATGCGCTAGTGGACACACGTGTGCTAAATTCTGGGGCTGCGTTGGTGGTTACATGGCAGCACGTCAACGAAAAACAGCCGTCGTCCCTGGGTGGGCTCGAACCACCAACCTTTCGGTTAACAGCCGAACGCGCTGACCGATTGCGCCACAGAGACCTGCGTTCGAGCCAGTCCGTGGGTAAGAGAAGAAAAAAAAAGCAGACTTGGACTTTTCCGGCAAATCACGGACTCGCTTGTTTGCACGCTGGAAACCGAGACCCCGTTGGGAAGAGAGAGGACTAATAGATACGCCCAACGTGGGGCTCGAACCCACGACCCTGAGATTAAGAGTCTCATGCTCTACCGACTGAGCTAGCCGGGCAGCCGCGGTGACCTTCCGCGGGCTGGTCGCGGTTTTTATCCGTGCCTAAATTGCGCCCGTCAAACGGAACCTCACATTCGTATGGCAAAAGTGAGCCATACAACAAAGAGTTGGAGGGACACAACCTCCAACCGGAACTTTACCTACAAAAACGCTGGTACATAGAGGCCTATGCCAAATCGATTGACCTCATGCCTGAGAGCCTGATAGGTTACAAGTTACTGGTGCGAACACAATCCGAATTCGATCAATATCGGAAGTTATTACAGATGCTCGATGGTGTTTTAAAATGAGTTTTGAGCAGGACCTCTCTGGAACACAGGCCTCCACCACCCGGAACAAAACATCCATCCATCCATACATCCATCCATCCAGGCGCCACAGCAAACTTGAGCTGATGTAAACTTTCACATAACACCCGCTGTCTTCTTTGAACACAAGGCAACTGACCAAGCTGTATACGCTAAAAGGGGCCAAGAAAGGTCGTGTCATGCGTACTAAATGACACGGATGCGCTAGTGGACACACGTGTGCTAAATTCTGGGGCTGCGTTGGTGGTTACATGGCAGCACGTCAACGAAAAACAGCCGTCGTCCCTGGGTGGGCTCGAACCACCAACCTTTCGGTTAACAGCCGAACGCGCTGACCGATTGCGCCACAGAGACCTGCGTTCGAGCCAGTCCGTGGGTAAGAGAAGAAAAAAAAAGCAGACTTGGACTTTTCCGGCAAATCACGGACTCGCTTGTTTGCACGCTGGAAACCGAGACCCCGTTGGGAAGAGAGAGGACTAATAGATACGCCCAACGTGGGGCTCGAACCCACGACCCTGAGATTAAGAATCTCATGCTCTACCGACTGAGCTAGCCGGGCAGCCGCGGTGACCTTCCGCGGGCTGGTCGCGGTTTTTATCCGTGCCGAAATTGCGCCCGTCAAACGGAACCTCACATTTCGCAGAGGCTTGGCATAGCGTCTTGCGGGTAAAGTCAGGCTTAAGCCTAGAGGTAGGCTTAGAGTGTACTTTGTTTATCTTAGCCATATCTGTTGTTGGGGGATGCAACTTGACCCAGTAGAGCAGGCCAATAATATGCACGATCACAACCAGGAGCTAAAGTTCCGTTTCGGTCTGTCGAGTGAGAGAGCGGTTACCGAAGGCAAACTTCTCCAAATATCCAAGGGCAAAAGTGAGCCATACAACAAAGAGTTGGAGGGACACAACCTCCAACCGGAACTTTACCTACAAAAACGCTGGTACATAGAGGCCTATGCCAAATCGATTGACCTCATGCCTGAGAGCCTGATAGGTTACAAGTTACTGGTGCGAACACAATCCGAATTCGATCAATATCGGAAGTTATTACAGATGCTCGATGGTGTTTTAAAATGAGTTTTGAGCAGGACCTCTCTGGAACACAGGCCTCCACCACCCGGAACAAAACATCCATCCATCCATACATCCATCCATCCAGGCGCCACAGCAAACTTGAGCTGATGTAAACTTTCACATAACACCCGCTGTCTTCTTTGAACACAAGGCAACTGACCAAGCTGTATACGCTAAAAGGGGCCAAGAAAGGTCGTGTCATGCGTCCTAAATGACACGGATGCGCTAGTGGACACACGTGTGCTAAATTCTGGGGCTGCGTTGGTGGTTACATGGCAGCACGTCAACGAAAAACAGCCGTCGTCCCTGGGTGGGCTCGAACCACCAACCTTTCGGTTAACAGCCGAACGCGCTGACCGATTGCGCCACAGAGACCTGCGGCGAGCCAGTCCGTGGGTAAGAGAAGAAAAAAAAAGCAGACTTGGACTTTTCCGGCAAATCACGGACTCGCTTGTTTGCACGCTGGAAACCGAGACCCCGTTGGGAAGAGAGAGGACTAATAGATACGCCCAACGTGGGGCTCGAACCCACGACCCTGAGATTAAGAGTCTCATGCTCTACCGACTGAGCTAGCCGGGCAGCCGCAGTGACCTTCCACGGGCTGGTCGCGGTTTTTATCCGTGCCTAAATTGCGCCCGTCAAACGGAACCTCACATTTCGCAGAGGCTTGGCATAGCGTCTTGCGGGTAAAGTCAGGCTTAAGCCTAGAGGTAGGCTTAGAGTGTACTTTGTTTGTCTTAGCCATATCTGTTGTTGGGGGATGCAACTTGACCCAGTAGAGCAGGCCAATAATATGCACGATCACAACCAGGAGCTAAAGTTCCGTTTCGGTCTGTCGAGTGAGAGAGCGGTTACCGAAGGCAAACTTCTCCAAATATCCAAGGGCAAAAGTGAGCCATACAACAAAGAGTTGGAGGGACACAACCTCCAACCGGAACTTTACCTACAAAAACGCTGGTACATAGAGGCCTATGCCAAATCGATTGACCTCATGCCTGAGAGCCTGATAGGTTACAAGTTACTGGTGCGAACACAATCCGAATTCGATCAATATCGGAAGTTATTACAGATGCTCGATGGTGTTTTAAAATGAGTTTTGAGCAGGACCTCTCTGGAACACAGGCCTCCACCACCCGGAACAAAACATCCATCCATCCAGGCGCCACAGCAAACTTGAGCTGATGTAAACTTTCACATAACACCCGCTGTCTTCTTTGAACACAAGGCAACTGACCAAGCTGTATACGCTAAAAGGGGCCAAGAAAGGTTGTGTCATGCGTCCTAAATGACACGGATGCGCTAGTGGACACACGTGTGCTAAATTCTGGGGCTGCGTTGGTGGTTACATGGCAGCACGTCAACGAAAAACAGCCGTCGTCCCTGGGTGGGCTCGAACCACCAACCTTTCGGTTAACAGCCGAACGCGCTGACCGATTGCGCCACAGAGACCTGCGGCGAGCCAGTCCGTGGGTAAGAGAAGAAAAAAAAAGCAGACTTGGACTTTTCCGGCAAATCACGGACTCGCTTGTTTGCACGCTGGAAACCGAGACCCCGTTGGGAAGAGAGAGGACTAATAGATACGCCCAACGTGGGGCTCGAACCCACGACCCTGAGATTAAGAGTCTCATGCTCTACCGACTGAGCTAGCCAGGCAGCCGCGGTGACCTTCCGCGGGCTGGTCGCGGTTTTTATCCGTGCCTAAATTGCGCCCGTCAAACGGAACCTCACATTTCGCAGAGGCTTGGCATAGCGTCTTGTGGGTAAAGTCAGGCTTAAGCCTAGAGGTAGGCTTAGAGTGTACTTTGTTTGTCTTAGCCATATCTGTTGTTGGGGGATGCAACTTGACCCAGTAGAGCAGGCCAATAATATGCACGATCACAACCAGGAGCTAAAGTTCCGTTTCGGTCTGTCGAGTGAGAGAGCGGTTACCGAAGGCAAACTTCTCCAAACATCCAAGGGCAAAAGTGAGCCATACAACAAAGAGTTGGAGGGACACAACCTCCAACCGGAACTTTACCTACAAAAACGCTGGTACATAGAGGCCTATGCCAAATCGATTGACCTCATGCCTGAGAGCCTGATAGGTTACAAGTTACTGGTGCGAACACAATCCGAATTCGATCAATATCGGAAGTTATTACAGATGCTCGATGGTGTTTTAAAATGAGTTTTGAGCAGGACCTCTCTGGAACACAGGCCTCCACCACCCGGAACAAAACATCCATCCATCCATACATCCATCCATCCAGGCGCCACAGCAAACTTGAGCTGATGTAAACTTTCACATAACACCCGCTGTCTTCTTTGAACACAAGGCAACTGACCAAGCTGTATACGCTAAAAGGGGCCAAGAAAGGTCGTGTCATGCGTCCTAAATGACACGGATGCGCTAGTGGACACACGTGTGCTAAATTCTGGGGCTGCGTTGGTGGTTACATGGCAGCACGTCAACGAAAAACAGCCGTCGTCCCTGGGTGGGCTCGAACCACCAACCTTTCGGTTAACAGCCGAACGCGCTGACCGATTGCGCCACAGAGACCTGCGTTCGAGCCAGTCCGTGGGTAAGAGAAGAAAAAAAAAGCAGACTTGGACTTTTCCGGCAAATCACGGACTCGCTTGTTTGCACGCTGGAAACCGAGACCCCGTTGGGAAGAGAGAGGACTAATAGATACGCCCAACGTGGGGCTCGAACCCACGACCCTGAGATTAAGAGTCTCATGCTCTACCGACTGAGCTAGCCAGGCAGCCGCGGTGACCTTCCGCGGGCTGGTCGCGGTTTTTATCCGTGCCTAAATTGCGCCCGTCAAACGGAACCTCACATTCGTATGGCAAAAGTGAGCCATACAACAAAGAGTTGGAGGGACACAACCTCCAACCGGAACTTTACCTACAAAAACGCTGGTACATAGAGGCCTATGCCAAATCGATTGACCTCATGCCTGAGAGCCTGATAGGTTACAAGTTACTGGTGCGAACACAATCCGAATTCGATCAATATCGGAAGTTATTACAGATGCTCGATGGTGTTTTAAAATGAGTTTTGAGCAGGACCTCTCTGGAACACAGGCCTCCACCACCCGGAACAAAACATCCATCCATCCATACATCCATCCATCCAGGCGCCACAGCAAACTTGAGCTGATGTAAACTTTCACATAACACCCGCTGTCTTCTTTGAACACAAGGCAACTGACCAAGCTGTATACGCTAAAAGGGGCCAAGAAAGGTCGTGTCATGCGTACTAAATGACACGGATGCGCTAGTGGACACACGTGTGCTAAATTCTGGGGCTGCGTTGGTGGTTACATGGCAGCACGTCAACGAAAAACAGCCGTCGTCCCTGGGTGGGCTCGAACCACCAACCTTTCGGTTAACAGCCGAACGCGCTGACCGATTGCGCCACAGAGACCTGCGTTCGAGCCAGTCCGTGGGTAAGAGAAGAAAAAAAAAGCAGACTTGGACTTTTCCGGCAAATCACGGACTCGCTTGTTTGCACGCTGGAAACCGAGACCCCGTTGGGAAGAGAGAGGACTAATAGATACGCCCAACGTGGGGCTCGAACCCACGACCCTGAGATTAAGAGTCTCATGCTCTACCGACTGAGCTAGCCGGGCAGCCGCGGTGACCTTCCGCGGGCTGGTCGCGGTTTTTATCCGTGCCGAAATTGCGCCCGTCAAACGGAACCTCACATTTCGCAGAGGCTTGGCATAGCGTCTTGCGGGTAAAGTCAGGCTTAAGCCTAGAGGTAGGCTTAGAGTGTACTTTGTTTATCTTAGCCATATCTGTTGTTGGGGGATGCAACTTGACCCAGTAGAGCAGGCCAATAATATGCACGATCACAACCAGGAGCTAAAGTTCCGTTTCGGTCTGTCGAGTGAGAGAGCGGTTACCGAAGGCAAACTTCTCCAAATATCCAAGGGCAAAAGTGAGCCATACAACAAAGAGTTGGAGGGACACAACCTCCAACCGGAACTTTACCTACAAAAACGCTGGTACATAGAGGCCTATGCCAAATCGATTGACCTCATGCCTGAGAGCCTGATAGGTTACAAGTTACTGGTGCGAACACAATCCGAATTCGATCAATATCGGAAGTTATTACAGATGCTCGATGGTGTTTTAAAATGAGTTTTGAGCAGGACCTCTCTGGAACACAGGCCTCCACCACCCGGAACAAAACATCCATCCATCCATACATCCATCCATCCAGGCGCCACAGCAAACTTGAGCTGATGTAAACTTTCACATAACACCCGCTGTCTTCTTTGAACACAAGGCAACTGACCAAGCTGTATACGCTAAAAGGGGCCAAGAAAGGTCGTGTCATGCGTCCTAAATGACACGGATGCGCTAGTGGACACACGTGTGCTAAATTCTGGGGCTGCGTTGGTGGTTACATGGCAGCACGTCAACGAAAAACAGCCGTCGTCCCTGGGTGGGCTCGAACCACCAACCTTTCGGTTAACAGCCGAACGCGCTGACCGATTGCGCCACAGAGACCTGCGGCGAGCCAGTCCGTGGGTAAGAGAAGAAAAAAAAAGCAGACTTGGACTTTTCCGGCAAATCACGGACTCGCTTGTTTGCACGCTGGAAACCGAGACCCCGTTGGGAAGAGAGAGGACTAATAGATACGCCCAACGTGGGGCTCGAACCCACGACCCTGAGATTAAGAGTCTCATGCTCTACCGACTGAGCTAGCCGGGCAGCCGCAGTGACCTTCCACGGGCTGGTCGCGGTTTTTATCCGTGCCTAAATTGCGCCCGTCAAACGGAACCTCACATTTCGCAGAGGCTTGGCATAGCGTCTTGCGGGTAAAGTCAGGCTTAAGCCTAGAGGTAGGCTTAGAGTGTACTTTGTTTGTCTTAGCCATATCTGTTGTTGGGGGATGCAACTTGACCCAGTAGAGCAGGCCAATAATATGCACGATCACAACCAGGAGCTAAAGTTCCGTTTCGGTCTGTCGAGTGAGAGAGCGGTTACCGAAGGCAAACTTCTCCAAATATCCAAGGGCAAAAGTGAGCCATACAACAAAGAGTTGGAGGGACACAACCTCCAACCGGAACTTTACCTACAAAAACGCTGGTACATAGAGGCCTATGCCAAATCGATTGACCTCATGCCTGAGAGCCTGATAGGTTACAAGTTACTGGTGCGAACACAATCCGAATTCGATCAATATCGGAAGTTATTACAGATGCTCGATGGTGTTTTAAAATGAGTTTTGAGCAGGACCTCTCTGGAACACAGGCCTCCACCACCCGGAACAAAACATCCATCCATCCATACATCCATCCATCCAGGCGCCACAGCAAACTTGAGCTGATGTAAACTTTCACATAACACCCGCTGTCTTCTTTGAACACAAGGCAACTGACCAAGCTGTATACGCTAAAAGGGGCCAAGAAAGGTCGTGTCATGCGTCCTAAATGACACGGATGCGCTAGTGGACACACGTGTGCTAAATTCTGGGGCTGCGTTGGTGGTTACATGGCAGCACGTCAACGAAAAACAGCCGTCGTCCCTGGGTGGGCTCGAACCACCAACCTTTCGGTTAACAGCCGAACGCGCTGACCGATTGCGCCACAGAGACCTGCGTTCGAGCCAGTCCGTGGGTAAGAGAAGAAAAAAAAAGCAGACTTGGACTTTTCCGGCAAATCACGGACTCGCTTGTTTGCACGCTGGAAACCGAGACCCCGTTGGGAAGAGAGAGGACTAATAGATACGCCCAACGTGGGGCTCGAACCCACGACCCTGAGATTAAGAGTCTCATGCTCTACCGACTGAGCTAGCCGGGCAGCCGCGGTGACCTTCCGCGGGCTGGTCGCGGTTTTTATCCGTGCCGAAATTGCGCCCGTCAAACGGAACCTCACATTTCGCAGAGGCTTGGCATAGCGTCTTGCGGGTAAAGTCAGGCTTAAGCCTAGAGGTAGGCTTAGAGTGTACTTTGTTTATCTTAGCCATATCTGTTGTTGGGGGATGCAACTTGACCCAGTAGAGCAGGCCAATAATATGCACGATCACAACCAGGAGCTAAAGTTCCGTTTCGGTCTGTCGAGTGAGAGAGCGGTTACCGAAGGCAAACTTCTCCAAATATCCAAGGGCAAAAGTGAGCCATACAACAAAGAGTTGGAGGGACACAACCTCCAACCGGAACTTTACCTACAAAAACGCTGGTACATAGAGGCCTATGCCAAATCGATTGACCTCATGCCTGAGAGCCTGATAGGTTACAAGTTACTGGTGCGAACACAATCCGAATTCGATCAATATCGGAAGTTATTACAGATGCTCGATGGTGTTTTAAAATGAGTTTTGAGCAGGACCTCTCTGGAACACAGGCCTCCACCACCCGGAACAAAACATCCATCCATCCATACATCCATCCATCCAGGCGCCACAGCAAACTTGAGCTGATGTAAACTTTCACATAACACCCGCTGTCTTCTTTGAACACAAGGCAACTGACCAAGCTGTATACGCTAAAAGGGGCCAAGAAAGGTCGTGTCATGCGTCCTAAATGACACGGATGCGCTAGTGGACACACGTGTGCTAAATTCTGGGGCTGCGTTGGTGGTTACATGGCAGCACGTCAACGAAAAACAGCCGTCGTCCCTGGGTGGGCTCGAACCACCAACCTTTCGGTTAACAGCCGAACGCGCTGACCGATTGCGCCACAGAGACCTGCGGCGAGCCAGTCCGTGGGTAAGAGAAGAAAAAAAAAGCAGACTTGGACTTTTCCGGCAAATCACGGACTCGCTTGTTTGCACGCTGGAAACCGAGACCCCGTTGGGAAGAGAGAGGACTAATAGATACGCCCAACGTGGGGCTCGAACCCACGACCCTGAGATTAAGAGTCTCATGCTCTACCGACTGAGCTAGCCGGGCAGCCGCAGTGACCTTCCACGGGCTGGTCGCGGTTTTTATCCGTGCCTAAATTGCGCCCGTCAAACGGAACCTCACATTTCGCAGAGGCTTGGCATAGCGTCTTGCGGGTAAAGTCAGGCTTAAGCCTAGAGGTAGGCTTAGAGTGTACTTTGTTTGTCTTAGCCATATCTGTTGTTGGGGGATGCAACTTGACCCAGTAGAGCAGGCCAATAATATGCACGATCACAACCAGGAGCTAAAGTTCCGTTTCGGTCTGTCGAGTGAGAGAGCGGTTACCGAAGGCAAACTTCTCCAAATATCCAAGGGCAAAAGTGAGCCATACAACAAAGAGTTGGAGGGACACAACCTCCAACCGGAACTTTACCTACAAAAACGCTGGTACATAGAGGCCTATGCCAAATCGATTGACCTCATGCCTGAGAGCCTGATAGGTTACAAGTTACTGGTGCGAACACAATCCGAATTCGATCAATATCGGAAGTTATTACAGATGCTCGATGGTGTTTTAAAATGAGTTTTGAGCAGGACCTCTCTGGAACACAGGCCTCCACCACCCGGAACAAAACATCCATCCATCCAGGCGCCACAGCAAACTTGAGCTGATGTAAACTTTCACATAACACCCGCTGTCTTCTTTGAACACAAGGCAACTGACCAAGCTGTATACGCTAAAAGGGGCCAAGAAAGGTTGTGTCATGCGTCCTAAATGACACGGATGCGCTAGTGGACACACGTGTGCTAAATTCTGGGGCTGCGTTGGTGGTTACATGGCAGCACGTCAACGAAAAACAGCCGTCGTCCCTGGGTGGGCTCGAACCACCAACCTTTCGGTTAACAGCCGAACGCGCTGACCGATTGCGCCACAGAGACCTGCGGCGAGCCAGTCCGTGGGTAAGAGAAGAAAAAAAAAGCAGACTTGGACTTTTCCGGCAAATCACGGACTCGCTTGTTTGCACGCTGGAAACCGAGACCCCGTTGGGAAGAGAGAGGACTAATAGATACGCCCAACGTGGGGCTCGAACCCACGACCCTGAGATTAAGAGTCTCATGCTCTACCGACTGAGCTAGCCAGGCAGCCGCGGTGACCTTCCGCGGGCTGGTCGCGGTTTTTATCCGTGCCTAAATTGCGCCCGTCAAACGGAACCTCACATTTCGCAGAGGCTTGGCATAGCGTCTTGTGGGTAAAGTCAGGCTTAAGCCTAGAGGTAGGCTTAGAGTGTACTTTGTTTGTCTTAGCCATATCTGTTGTTGGGGGATGCAACTTGACCCAGTAGAGCAGGCCAATAATATGCACGATCACAACCAGGAGCTAAAGTTCCGTTTCGGTCTGTCGAGTGAGAGAGCGGTTACCGAAGGCAAACTTCTCCAAACATCCAAGGGCAAAAGTGAGCCATACAACAAAGAGTTGGAGGGACACAACCTCCAACCGGAACTTTACCTACAAAAACGCTGGTACATAGAGGCCTATGCCAAATCGATTGACCTCATGCCTGAGAGCCTGATAGGTTACAAGTTACTGGTGCGAACACAATCCGAATTCGATCAATATCGGAAGTTATTACAGATGCTCGATGGTGTTTTAAAATGAGTTTTGAGCAGGACCTCTCTGGAACACAGGCCTCCACCACCCGGAACAAAACATCCATCCATCCATACATCCATCCATCCAGGCGCCACAGCAAACTTGAGCTGATGTAAACTTTCACATAACACCCGCTGTCTTCTTTGAACACAAGGCAACTGACCAAGCTGTATACGCTAAAAGGGGCCAAGAAAGGTCGTGTCATGCGTCCTAAATGACACGGATGCGCTAGTGGACACACGTGTGCTAAATTCTGGGGCTGCGTTGGTGGTTACATGGCAGCACGTCAACGAAAAACAGCCGTCGTCCCTGGGTGGGCTCGAACCACCAACCTTTCGGTTAACAGCCGAACGCGCTGACCGATTGCGCCACAGAGACCTGCGTTCGAGCCAGTCCGTGGGTAAGAGAAGAAAAAAAAAGCAGACTTGGACTTTTCCGGCAAATCACGGACTCGCTTGTTTGCACGCTGGAAACCGAGACCCCGTTGGGAAGAGAGAGGACTAATAGATACGCCCAACGTGGGGCTCGAACCCACGACCCTGAGATTAAGAGTCTCATGCTCTACCGACTGAGCTAGCCAGGCAGCCGCGGTGACCTTCCGCGGGCTGGTCGCGGTTTTTATCCGTGCCTAAATTGCGCCCGTCAAACGGAACCTCACATTCGTATGGCAAAAGTGAGCCATACAACAAAGAGTTGGAGGGACACAACCTCCAACCGGAACTTTACCTACAAAAACGCTGGTACATAGAGGCCTATGCCAAATCGATTGACCTCATGCCTGAGAGCCTGATAGGTTACAAGTTACTGGTGCGAACACAATCCGAATTCGATCAATATCGGAAGTTATTACAGATGCTCGATGGTGTTTTAAAATGAGTTTTGAGCAGGACCTCTCTGGAACACAGGCCTCCACCACCCGGAACAAAACATCCATCCATCCATCCATACATCCATCCATCCAGGCGCCACAGCAAACTTGAGCTGATGTAAACTTTCACATAACACCCGCTGTCTTCTTTGAACACAAGGCAACTGACCAAGCTGTATACGCTAAAAGGGGCCAAGAAAGGTCGTGTCATGCGTACTAAATGACACGGATGCGCTAGTGGACACACGTGTGCTAAATTCTGGGGCTGCGTTGGTGGTTACATGGCAGCACGTCAACGAAAAACAGCCGTCGTCCCTGGGTGGGCTCGAACCACCAACCTTTCGGTTAACAGCCGAACGCGCTGACCGATTGCGCCACAGAGACCTGCGTTCGAGCCAGTCCGTGGGTAAGAGAAGAAAAAAAAAGCAGACTTGGACTTTTCCGGCAAATCACGGACTCGCTTGTTTGCACGCTGGAAACCGAGACCCCGTTGGGAAGAGAGAGGACTAATAGATACGCCCAACGTGGGGCTCGAACCCACGACCCTGAGATTAAGAGTCTCATGCTCTACCGACTGAGCTAGCCGGGCAGCCGCGGTGACCTTCCGCGGGCTGGTCGCGGTTTTTATCCGTGCCGAAATTGCGCCCGTCAAACGGAACCTCACATTTCGCAGAGGCTTGGCATAGCGTCTTGCGGGTAAAGTCAGGCTTAAGCCTAGAGGTAGGCTTAGAGTGTACTTTGTTTATCTTAGCCATATCTGTTGTTGGGGGATGCAACTTGACCCAGTAGAGCAGGCCAATAATATGCACGATCACAACCAGGAGCTAAAGTTCCGTTTCGGTCTGTCGAGTGAGAGAGCGGTTACCGAAGGCAAACTTCTCCAAATATCCAAGGGCAAAAGTGAGCCATACAACAAAGAGTTGGAGGGACACAACCTCCAACCGGAACTTTACCTACAAAAACGCTGGTACATAGAGGCCTATGCCAAATCGATTGACCTCATGCCTGAGAGCCTGATAGGTTACAAGTTACTGGTGCGAACACAATCCGAATTCGATCAATATCGGAAGTTATTACAGATGCTCGATGGTGTTTTAAAATGAGTTTTGAGCAGGACCTCTCTGGAACACAGGCCTCCACCACCCGGAACAAAACATCCATCCATCCATACATCCATCCATCCAGGCGCCACAGCAAACTTGAGCTGATGTAAACTTTCACATAACACCCGCTGTCTTCTTTGAACACAAGGCAACTGACCAAGCTGTATACGCTAAAAGGGGCCAAGAAAGGTCGTGTCATGCGTCCTAAATGACACGGATGCGCTAGTGGACACACGTGTGCTAAATTCTGGGGCTGCGTTGGTGGTTACATGGCAGCACGTCAACGAAAAACAGCCGTCGTCCCTGGGTGGGCTCGAACCACCAACCTTTCGGTTAACAGCCGAACGCGCTGACCGATTGCGCCACAGAGACCTGCGGCGAGCCAGTCCGTGGGTAAGAGAAGAAAAAAAAAGCAGACTTGGACTTTTCCGGCAAATCACGGACTCGCTTGTTTGCACGCTGGAAACCGAGACCCCGTTGGGAAGAGAGAGGACTAATAGATACGCCCAACGTGGGGCTCGAACCCACGACCCTGAGATTAAGAGTCTCATGCTCTACCGACTGAGCTAGCCGGGCAGCCGCAGTGACCTTCCACGGGCTGGTCGCGGTTTTTATCCGTGCCTAAATTGCGCCCGTCAAACGGAACCTCACATTTCGCAGAGGCTTGGCATAGCGTCTTGCGGGTAAAGTCAGGCTTAAGCCTAGAGGTAGGCTTAGAGTGTACTTTGTTTGTCTTAGCCATATCTGTTGTTGGGGGATGCAACTTGACCCAGTAGAGCAGGCCAATAATATGCACGATCACAACCAGGAGCTAAAGTTCCGTTTCGGTCTGTCGAGTGAGAGAGCGGTTACCGAAGGCAAACTTCTCCAAATATCCAAGGGCAAAAGTGAGCCATACAACAAAGAGTTGGAGGGACACAACCTCCAACCGGAACTTTACCTACAAAAACGCTGGTACATAGAGGCCTATGCCAAATCGATTGACCTCATGCCTGAGAGCCTGATAGGTTACAAGTTACTGGTGCGAACACAATCCGAATTCGATCAATATCGGAAGTTATTACAGATGCTCGATGGTGTTTTAAAATGAGTTTTGAGCAGGACCTCTCTGGAACACAGGCCTCCACCACCCGGAACAAAACATCCATCCATCCAGGCGCCACAGCAAACTTGAGCTGATGTAAACTTTCACATAACACCCGCTGTCTTCTTTGAACACAAGGCAACTGACCAAGCTGTATACGCTAAAAGGGGCCAAGAAAGGTTGTGTCATGCGTCCTAAATGACACGGATGCGCTAGTGGACACACGTGTGCTAAATTCTGGGGCTGCGTTGGTGGTTACATGGCAGCACGTCAACGAAAAACAGCCGTCGTCCCTGGGTGGGCTCGAACCACCAACCTTTCGGTTAACAGCCGAACGCGCTGACCGATTGCGCCACAGAGACCTGCGGCGAGCCAGTCCGTGGGTAAGAGAAGAAAAAAAAAGCAGACTTGGACTTTTCCGGCAAATCACGGACTCGCTTGTTTGCACGCTGGAAACCGAGACCCCGTTGGGAAGAGAGAGGACTAATAGATACGCCCAACGAGGGGCTCGAACCCACGACCCTGAGATTAAGAGTCTCATGCTCTACCGACTGAGCTAGCCAGGCAGCCGCGGTGACCTTCCGCGGGCTGGTCGCGGTTTTTATCCGTGCCTAAATTGCGCCCGTCAAACGGAACCTCACATTTCGCAGAGGCTTGGCATAGCGTCTTGTGGGTAAAGTCAGGCTTAAGCCTAGAGGTAGGCTTAGAGTGTACTTTGTTTGTCTTAGCCATATCTGTTGTTGGGGGATGCAACTTGACCCAGTAGAGCAGGCCAATAATATGCACGATCACAACCAGGAGCTAAAGTTCCGTTTCGGTCTGTCGAGTGAGAGAGCGGTTACCGAAGGCAAACTTCTCCAAACATCCAAGGGCAAAAGTGAGCCATACAACAAAGAGTTGGAGGGACACAACCTCCAACCGGAACTTTACCTACAAAAACGCTGGTACATAGAGGCCTATGCCAAATCGATTGACCTCATGCCTGAGAGCCTGATAGGTTACAAGTTACTGGTGCGAACACAATCCGAATTCGATCAATATCGGAAGTTATTACAGATGCTCGATGGTGTTTTAAAATGAGTTTTGAGCAGGACCTCTCTGGAACACAGGCCTCCACCACCCGGAACAAAACATCCATCCATCCATACATCCATCCATCCAGGCGCCACAGCAAACTTGAGCTGATGTAAACTTTCACATAACACCCGCTGTCTTCTTTGAACACAAGGCAACTGACCAAGCTGTATACGCTAAAAGGGGCCAAGAAAGGTCGTGTCATGCGTCCTAAATGACACGGATGCGCTAGTGGACACACGTGTGCTAAATTCTGGGGCTGCGTTGGTGGTTACATGGCAGCACGTCAACGAAAAACAGCCGTCGTCCCTGGGTGGGCTCGAACCACCAACCTTTCGGTTAACAGCCGAACGCGCTGACCGATTGCGCCACAGAGACCTGCGTTCGAGCCAGTCCGTGGGTAAGAGAAGAAAAAAAAAGCAGACTTGGACTTTTCCGGCAAATCACGGACTCGCTTGTTTGCACGCTGGAAACCGAGACCCCGTTGGGAAGAGAGAGGACTAATAGATACGCCCAACGTGGGGCTCGAACCCACGACCCTGAGATTAAGAGTCTCATGCTCTACCGACTGAGCTAGCCAGGCAGCCGCGGTGACCTTCCGCGGGCTGGTCGCGGTTTTTATCCGTGCCTAAATTGCGCCCGTCAAACGGAACCTCACATTTCGCAGAGGCTTGGCATAGCGTCTTGCGGGTAAAGTCAGGCTTAAGCCTAGAGGTAGGCTTAGAGTGTACTTTGTTTGTCTTAGCCATATCTGTTGTTGGGGGATGCAACTTGACCCAGTAGAGCAGGCCAATAATATGCACGATCACAACCAGGAGCTAAAGTTCCGTTTCGGTCTGTCGAGTGAGAGAGCGGTTACCGAAGGCAAACTTCTCCAAATATCCAAGGGCAAAAGTGAGCCATACAACAAAGAGTTGGAGGGACACAACCTCCAACCGGAACTTTACCTACAAAAACGCTGGTACATAGAGGCCTATGCCAAATCGATTGACCTCATGCCTGAGAGCCTGATAGGTTACAAGTTACTGGTGCGAACACAATCCGAATTCGATCAATATCGGAAGTTATTACAGATGCTCGATGGTGTTTTAAAATGAGTTTTGAGCAGGACCTCTCTGGAACACAGGCCTCCACCACCCGGAACAAAACATCCATCCATCCATACATCCATCCATCCAGGCGCCACAGCAAACTTGAGCTGATGTAAACTTTCACATAACACCCGCTGTCTTCTTTGAACACAAGGCAACTGACCAAGCTGTATACGCTAAAAGGGGCCAAGAAAGGTCGTGTCATGCGTCCTAAATGACACGGATGCGCTAGTGGACACACGTGTGCTAAATTCTGGGGCTGCGTTGGTGGTTACATGGCAGCACGTCAACGAAAAACAGCCGTCGTCCCTGGGTGGGCTCGAACCACCAACCTTTCGGTTAACAGACGAACGCGCTGACCGATTGCGCCACAGAGACCTGCGGCGAGCCAGTCCGTGGGTAAGAGAAGAAAAAAAAAGCAGACTTGGACTTTTCCGGCAAATCACGGACTCGCTTGTTTGCACGCTGGAAACCGAGACCCCGTTGGGAAGAGAGAGGACTAATAGATACGCCCAACGTGGGGCTCGAACCCACGACCCTGAAATTAAGAGTCTCATGCTCTACCGACTGAGCTAGCCGGGCAGCCGCGGTGACCTTCCGCGGGCTGGTCGCAGTTTTTATCCGTGCCTAAATTGCGCCCGTCAAACGGAACCTCACATTTCGCAGAGGCTTGGCATAGCGTCTTGCGGGTAAAGTCAGGCTTAAGCCTAGAGGTAGGCTTAGAGTGTACTTTGTTTATCTTAGCCATATCTGTTGTTGGGGGATGCAACTTGACCCAGTAGAGCAGGCCAATAATATGCACGATCACAACCAGGAGCTAAAGTTCCGTTTCGGTCTGTCGAGTGAGAGAGCGGTTACCGAAGGCAAACTTCTCCAAATATCCAAGGGCAAAAGTGAGCCATACAACAAAGAGTTGGAGGGACACAACCTCCAACCGGAACTTTACCTACAAAAACGCTGGTACATAGAGGCCTATGCCAAATCGATTGACCTCATGCCTGAGAGCCTGATAGGTTACAAGTTACTGGTGCGAACACAATCCGAATTCGATCAATATCGGAAGTTATTACAGATGCTCGATGGTGTTTTAAAATGAGTTTTGAGCAGGACCTCTCTGGAACACAGGCCTCCACCACCCGGAACAAAACATCCATCCATCCATACATCCATCCATCCAGGCGCCACAGCAAACTTGAGCTGATGTAAACTTTCACATAACACCCGCTGTCTTCTTTGAACACAAGGCAACTGACCAAGCTGTATACGCTAAAAGGGGCCAAGAAAGGTCGTGTCATGCGTCCTAAATGACACGGATGCGCTAGTGGACACACGTGTGCTAAATTCTGGGGCTGCGTTGGTGGTTACATGGCAGCACGTCAACGAAAAACAGCCGTCGTCCCTGGGTGGGCTCGAACCACCAACCTTTCGGTTAACAGCCGAACGCGCTGACCGATTGCGCCACAGAGACCTGCGGCGAGCCAGTCCGTGGGTAAGAGAAGAAAAAAAAAGCAGACTTGGACTTTTCCGGCAAATCACGGACTCGCTTGTTTGCACGCTGGAAACCGAGACCCCGTTGGGAAGAGAGAGGACTAATAGATACGCCCAACGTGGGGCTCGAACCCACGACCCTGAGATTAAGAGTCTCATGCTCTACCGACTGAGCTAGCCGGGCAGCCACGGTGACCTTCCGCGGGCTGGTCGCGGTTTTTATCCGTGCCGAAATTGCGCCCGTCAAACGGAACCTCACATTTCGCAGAGGCTTGGCATAGCGTCTTGCGGGTAAAGTCAGGCTTAAGCCTAGAGGTAGGCTTAGAGTGTACTTTGTTTGTCTTAGCCATATCTGTTGTTGGGGGATGCAACTTGACCCAGTAGAGCAGGCCAATAATATGCACGATCACAACCAGGAGCTAAAGTTCCGTTTCGGTCTGTCGAGTGAGAGAGCGGTTACCGAAGGCAAACTTCTCCAAATATCCAAGGGCAAAAGTGAGCCATACAACAAAGAGTTGGAGGGACACAACCTCCAACCGGAACTTTACCTACAAAAACGCTGGTACATAGAGGCCTATGCCAAATCGATTGACCTCATGCCTGAGAGCCTGATAGGTTACAAGTTACTGGTGCGAACACAATCCGAATTCGATCAATATCGGAAGTTATTACAGATGCTCGATGGTGTTTTAAAATGAGTTTTGAGCAGGACCTCTCTGGAACACAGGCCTCCACCACCCGGAACAAAACATCCATCCATCCATACATCCATCCATCCAGGCGCCACAGCAAACTTGAGCTGATGTAAACTTTCACATAACACCCGCTGTCTTCTTTGAACACAAGGCAACTGACCAAGCTGTATACGCTAAAAGGGGCCAAGAAAGGTCGTGTCATGCGTCCTAAATGACACGGATGCGCTAGTGGACACACGTGTGCTAAATTCTGGGGCTGCGTTGGTGGTTACATGGCAGCACGTCAACGAAAAACAGCCGTCGTCCCTGGGTGGGCTCGAACCACCAACCTTTCGGTTAACAGCCGAACGCGCTGACCGATTGCGCCACAGAGACCTGCGGCGAGCCAGTCCGTGGGTAAGAGAAGAAAAAAAAAGCAGACTTGGACTTTTCCGGCAAATCACGGACTCGCTTGTTTGCACGCTGGAAACCGAGACCCCGTTGGGAAGAGAGAGGACTAATAGATACGCCCAACGTGGGGCTCGAACCCACGACCCTGAGATTAAGAGTCTCATGCTCTACCGACTGAGCTAGCCGGGCAGCCGCAGTGACCTTCCACGGGCTGGTCGCGGTTTTTATCCGTGCCTAAATTGCGCCCGTCAAACGGAACCTCACATTTCGCAGAGGCTTGGCATAGCGTCTTGCGGGTAAAGTCAGGCTTAAGCCTAGAGGTAGGCTTAGAGTGTACTTTGTTTGTCTTAGCCATATCTGTTGTTGGGGGATGCAACTTGACCCAGTAGAGCAGGCCAATAATATGCACGATCACAACCAGGAGCTAAAGTTCCGTTTCGGTCTGTCGAGTGAGAGAGCGGTTACCGAAGGCAAACTTCTCCAAATATCCAAGGGCAAAAGTGAGCCATACAACAAAGAGTTGGAGGGACACAACCTCCAACCGGAACTTTACCTACAAAAACGCTGGTACATAGAGGCCTATGCCAAATCGATTGACCTCATGCCTGAGAGCCTGATAGGTTACAAGTTACTGGTGCGAACACAATCCGAATTCGATCAATATCGGAAGTTATTACAGATGCTCGATGGTGTTTTAAAATGAGTTTTGAGCAGGACCTCTCTGGAACACAGGCCTCCACCACCCGGAACAAAACATCCATCCATCCAGGCGCCACAGCAAACTTGAGCTGATGTAAACTTTCACATAACACCCGCTGTCTTCTTTGAACACAAGGCAACTGACCAAGCTGTATACGCTAAAAGGGGCCAAGAAAGGTTGTGTCATGCGTCCTAAATGACACGGATGCGCTAGTGGACACACGTGTGCTAAATTCTGGGGCTGCGTTGGTGGTTACATGGCAGCACGTCAACGAAAAACAGCCGTCGTCCCTGGGTGGGCTCGAACCACCAACCTTTCGGTTAACAGCCGAACGTGCTGACCGATTGCGCCACAGAGACCTGCGGCGAGCCAGTCCGTGGGTAAGAGAAGAAAAAAAAAGCAGACTTGGACTTTTCCGGCAAATCACGGACTCGCTTGTTTGCACGCTGGAAACCGAGACCCCGTTGGGAAGAGAGAGGACTAATAGATACGCCCAACGTGGGGCTCGAACCCACGACCCTGAGATTAAGAGTCTCATGCTCTACCGACTGAGCTAGCCAGGCAGCCGCGGTGACCTTCCGCGGGCTGGTCGCGGTTTTTATCCGTGCCTAAATTGCGCCCGTCAAACGGAACCTCACATTTCGCAGAGGCTTGGCATAGCGTCTTGTGGGTAAAGTCAGGCTTAAGCCTAGAGGTAGGCTTAGAGTGTACTTTGTTTGTCTTAGCCATATCTGTTGTTGGGGGATGCAACTTGACCCAGTAGAGCAGGCCAATAATATGCACGATCACAACCAGGAGCTAAAGTTCCGTTTCGGTCTGTCGAGTGAGAGAGCGGTTACCGAAGGCAAACTTCTCCAAACATCCAAGGGCAAAAGTGAGCCATACAACAAAGAGTTGGAGGGACACAACCTCCAACCGGAACTTTACCTACAAAAACGCTGGTACATAGAGGCCTATGCCAAATCGATTGACCTCATGCCTGAGAGCCTGATAGGTTACAAGTTACTGGTGCGAACACAATCCGAATTCGATCAATATCGGAAGTTATTACAGATGCTCGATGGTGTTTTAAAATGAGTTTTGAGCAGGACCTCTCTGGAACACAGGCCTCCACCACCCGGAACAAAACATCCATCCATCCATACATCCATCCATCCAGGCGCCACAGCAAACTTGAGCTGATGTAAACTTTCACATAACACCCGCTGTCTTCTTTGAACACAAGGCAACTGACCAAGCTGTATACGCTAAAAGGGGCCAAGAAAGGTCGTGTCATGCGTCCTAAATGACACGGATGCGCTAGTGGACACACGTGTGCTAAATTCTGGGGCTGCGTTGGTGGTTACATGGCAGCACGTCAACGAAAAACAGCCGTCGTCCCTGGGTGGGCTCGAACCACCAACCTTTCGGTTAACAGCCGAACGCGCTGACCGATTGCGCCACAGAGACCTGCGTTCGAGCCAGTCCGTGGGTAAGAGAAGAAAAAAAAAGCAGACTTGGACTTTTCCGGCAAATCACGGACTCGCTTGTTTGCACGCTGGAAACCGAGACCCCGTTGGGAAGAGAGAGGACTAATAGATACGCCCAACGTGGGGCTCGAACCCACGACCCTGAGATTAAGAGTCTCATGCTCTACCGACTGAGCTAGCCAGGCAGCCGCGGTGACCTTCCGCGGGCTGGTCGCGGTTTTTATCCGTGCCTAAATTGCGCCCGTCAAACGGAACCTCACATTTCGCAGAGGCTTGGCATAGCGTCTTGCGGGTAAAGTCAGGCTTAAGCCTAGAGGTAGGCTTAGAGTGTACTTTGTTTGTCTTAGCCATATCTGTTGTTGGGGGATGCAACTTGACCCAGTAGAGCAGGCCAATAATATGCACGATCACAACCAGGAGCTAAAGTTCCGTTTCGGTCTGTCGAGTGAGAGAGCGGTTACCGAAGGCAAACTTCTCCAAATATCCAAGGGCAAAAGTGAGCCATACAACAAAGAGTTGGAGGGACACAACCTCCAACCGGAACTTTACCTACAAAAACGCTGGTACATAGAGGCCTATGCCAAATCGATTGACCTCATGCCTGAGAGCCTGATAGGTTACAAGTTACTGGTGCGAACACAATCCGAATTCGATCAATATCGGAAGGTAGTCCAAACCGTGGGTTCGTGGAAAAAAGCCCATGTTAATAATCTGCCATTGGACGCATAATGGGCCCGAGGGATCGTAGGGTGAATTTGGATGCCAAATGCCCACAGACTTGGTGGGAAGTGGGCCTTTTGTGCTAACCCCCCAATTCACGGATCACAACCCACTTGCCACGGGACTGGGGTTATTTGGACACCTCTAGTGGGCGGCAGAGAGCATATTGCCCCCCAGGACCACCCCCCCCAACCCCCCCCCCCATCCCACTAACCCACTATTTGTCCAATAACCCACTATATTGGGCAAATGCCCCCCACCCCCCCCAAACACCCCCCACCACCCCCCCCCCCCGTCCCACGAACCCATTATTTGTCCAATAACCCACTATTTGGCGCAAACGTCCCGTTGACCCCCCCCCCCCACTCCCAGGCCACGCCCCCGTCCCACGAACCCACTATTTGTCCAATAACCCACTATATGGCGCAAACGTCCCGTTGACCCCCCCCCCCACTCCCAGGCCACGCCCCCGTCCCACGGACCCACTATTTGTCCAATAACCCACTATTTGGCGCAAACTTCCCGTTGGCCACCCCCCCCCCACTCCCGTTGATATGTCGCTCAGGGCGGGCCCAGGGGCCACCGTGCCGAATTTGGGGCCCCTGGGACATTTCCATCAAAATCCCACTCGCCCATTAAATGAATGGGTTTTCCACCGTGGTTTCGTGGACGCCGCTTCGGAAGGGCCGATCGACTAGCGGGCGCCGTTTTCCGACTCGCCACGGCCCCCCGGTGCGGGCGGGAAAGTTTGGGGCCCCTGGGACCTCGTTCAGGGGTCGCGAGGTCGGAAAAGGGACGCTCGTCCGCGAAACCGCTATGCCTTTTAAATGGGCCGTGGGACGGCCCCCGTACGCAGACGGAGGGTCGTGGTACCCCGGTACTTCAGATTCCGACTCTCCAGGGGCCCCTGACGCGGGGCCCCGAAGCGTGGGGCCCTAGGGCCTTTGCAAAAAATCGCCCCTCCCCCACCATCATATGCTTTTGATATGTCGCTCGGGACGGGCCCTGGGGCCACCGTGCCGAATTTGGGGCCCCTGGGACCATTCTATAAAAATCCCACTCGCCCATTAAATGAATGGGTTTTCCACCGTGGTTTCGTGGACGCCGCTTCCGAAGGGCCGATCGACTAGGGGGCGCCGTTTTCCGACTCGCCACGGCCCCCTGGTGCGGGCGGGAAAGTTTGGTGGCCCTGGGACCTCGTTCAGGGGCCGAAAGGTCAAAAAAGGGGCCCCCGCGTCTGTCGTGTGGCAGAGATTAGGGTTAGAGGCTGACAACGTTTTGCCTTCGCTCAAGGGCCCGGTGCTTTCGGTGCGTCGCTCGGTGCGGGCCCAGGGGCCACCGTGCCGAGTTTGGGGCCCCTGGGACATTTCCATCAAAATCCCACTCGCCCATTAAATGAATGGGTTTTCCACCGTGGTTTCGTGGACGCCGCTTCCGAAGGGCCGATCGACTAGGGGGCGCCGTTTTCCGACTCGCCACGGCCCCCTGGTGCGGGCGGGAAAGTTTGGGGCCCCTGGGACCTCGTTCAGGGGTCGCGAGGTCGAAAAAGGGCCCCTCGTCCGCGAACCCGCTACGCCGCCAAATGGCCCGTGGGACGGCCCCCGTGCGGAAACGCAGGGTCGTATCACGTCGAGATTTGATATTTTGACTCTCCAGGGGCCCCCGACTCACGGCCCCGAAGCGTGGGGCCCTAGGACCTTCCTGAAAAAAGTGTGCCACTTATAACCAACTTTCACTCAAAAGGCTCTTAGGTGACATGAGTGGAGGAGGCACAAGGCCGAGATTAGGGTTAAAAGGGCGGGAAAGTGTTGCCTTCGCTCTAGAGCCTAGCGCCTTTGGTATGTCGCTCGGGACGGGCCCAGGGGCCACCGTGCAGAGTTTGGGGCCCCTGGGACATTTCTGTCAAAATCCCACTCGCCCATTAAATGAATGTATTCGCCGTAGTGGTTTCGCGGACGCCGCTTCGGAAGGGCCGATCGACTAGGGGGCGCCGTTTTCCGACTCGCCACGGCCCCCTGGTGCGGGCGGGAAAGTTTGGGGCCCCTGGGACCTCGTTCAGGGGTCGCGAGGTCGGAAAAGGGACGCTCGTCCGCGAAACCGCTATGCCTTTTAAATGGGCCGTGGGACGGCCCCCGTACGCAGACGGAGGGTCGTGGCACCCCGGTACTTTAGATTCCGACTCTCCAGGGGCCCCTGATGCGGGGCCCCGAAGCTCGGGGCCCTGGGGCCTTTGCGAAAAATCGCCCCTCCCCCGCCACCAAATCATTCAAAGGCCTGAAAGGCTGTTTCAGTGTGAGAGTCAGGCCAGGGAGAGATTTTGCATAGAGGCTAAAAAATATTTGCCTCCGCTCTAGGGCCCGGTGCTTTCGGTACGTCACTCAGGGCGGGCCCTGGGGCCACCGTGCCGAATTTGGGGCCCCTGGGACCATTCTATAAAAATCCCACTCGCCCATTAAATGAATGGGTTTTCCACCGTGGTTTCGTGGACGCCGCTTCCGAAGGGCCGATCGACTAGGGGGCGCCGTTTTCCGACTCGCCACGGCCCCCTGGTGCGGGCGGGAAAGTTTGGGGCCCCTGGGACCTCGTTCAGGGGTCGCGAGGTCGAAAAAGGGCCCCTCGTCCGCGAACCCGCTATGCCTTTTAAATGGGCCGTGGGACGGCCCCCGTACGGAGACGGAAGGTCGCAGGAGCCCGAAACTCGGCGAGTTCCGTCGTCTCGTGCCCCTGAGTCGGGCCCCCGAGTTTGAGGGCCCTAGCCACTTCCTAAGCGTTTCCTAACCCCCGTTTGTGATGAGTCCAGTGATTGTGGATGGTGACTGAAAAATGAAAGATTATTTTAATTTTTCACGATGGCCCACTGGGTCCTATGGACACCTAATGTTTTATCGTGTTTAGAACGGGACGAGACCTTTACTTTGAGACCACCCACGGCCTCGTGGGCCCCTGGGGCCCCTTGATACAGACAAAAAGAACGCAATTATCAAGGCCAAAACTCGACGGATCCGGCGTGCACCGAGCTCTATGGAACCGTCTAATCGTGCTGAAAAGAATGGTAAAAATTTCGTGATTTTTGGTGGTGTTTTGGCCAAGATATTAGCCGAAAACCACGGCGCTCAAATCAAAATGGCGTCCGCCGGTGACCTCTCGACCCCTGGGACAAAACGGCTCGTATCTTGGCAGCGTGAAGACGCAGAGAGCTGAAACTCGGGTGAGGGACTCGGGTGAGGCCCCTGAGTCCATAGAACCAAGTCCCATCCCATAATTCCACCGTCCACGAACCCACAGTTTTTTTCCATTGAATTAATGCAACGTGGGATCTCCATATCTCAGCTCTGGAATGATCTAGAACCTCCATTTTTGCACTCCTGTCTACGTCTCAACACCCTCTAACAGAATCCAGAGTTTCAAGAAGATCAGAGAAACTTTTTTTCCAGACCCAAAAAAACCGACAGACATACCCTTATAGTTTTTTTGGGGAAGAAAAAAAAGTTTCTCTGATCTTCTTGAAACTCTGGATTCTGTTAGAGGGTGATGAGACGTAGACAGGAGTGCAAAAATGGAGGTTCTAGATCACTCCAGAGCTGAGATATGGAGATCCCACGTAGCATTAATTCAATGGAAAAAAACTGTGGGTTCGTGGACGGTGGAATTATGGGATGGGACTTGGTTCTACGGACTCAGGGGAGGCCCCTGAGTGCAGTAAAATAGTTTTTATCAAAAAAAAATAGAATGGTGAGCTTAAAAACCACGTGTCCACGAAGCCACTTTTTGTCCAATAACCCAGTATATTTGTATAATGATTTCAATATAAGTCAATTTTGGACATAGGTTTTTTTTTTAAAGTTCCTGTCATGATAAAAACTATTTTACTGCACTCAGGGGCCTCCCCTGAGTCCATAGAACCAAGTCCCATCCCATAATTCCACCGTCCACGAACCCACAGTTTTTTCCATTGAATTAATGCTACGTGGGATCTCCATATCTCAGCTAAATAGTGGGTTATTGGACAAAAAGTGGCTTCGTGGACACGTGGTTTTTAAGCTCACCATTCTATTTTTTTTGATAAAAACTATTTTACTGCACTCAGGGGCCTCCCCTGAGTCCATAGAACCAAGTCCCATCCCATAATTCCACCGTCCACGAACCCACAGTTTTTTTCCATTGAATTAATGCAACGTGGGATCTCCATATCTCAGCTCTGGAATGATCTAGAACCTCCATTTTTGCACTCCTGTCTACGTCTCAACACCCTCTAACAGAATCCAGAGTTTCAAGAAGATCAACGGGACGTTTTCCCAAAATAGTGGGTTATTGGACAAATAGTGGGTTCGTGGGATGGGGGGGGGGGGCGGGGGGTTGTCGGGGGGGCAACGGGACATTTTTCTCAAAATAGTGGTTTATTGGACAAATAGTGGGTTCGTGGGATGGGGGGGGGGGGGCGGGGGGGGTGTTGGGGGGGCAACGGGACTTTTTCCCAAAATAGTGGGTTATTGGACAAATAATGGGTTCGTGGGACGGGGGGGGGTGGTGGGGGGTGTTTGGGGGGGGTGGGGGGCATTTGCCCAATATAGTGGGTTATTGGACAAATAGTGGGTTCGTGGGACGGGGGGGGGTGGGGGGGGTGTTGGGGGGGGGGGTGGGGGGCATTTTCCCAATATAGTGGGTTATTGGACAAATAATGGGTTCGTGGGACGGGGGGGGTGGTGGGGGGTGTTTGGGGGGGGCAGGGGGGCATTTGCCCAATATAGTGGGTTATTGGACAAATAGTGGGTTCGTGGGACGGGGGGGGGGGGTGAGGGGGGTGTTGGGGGGGGGGTGGGGGGCATTTTCCCAATATAGTGGGTTATTGGACAAATAGTGGGTTCGTGGGATGGGGGCGTGGCCTGGGAGTCGGGGGGCGGGGTCAACGGGACTTTTGCGCCATATAGTGGGTTATTGGACAAATAGTGGTTTCGTGGGACGGGGGGGGGGGTCCGCCCACAACAGTGGTCAAACGGACAAATAGTGGGTTAGTGGGACCGGTCACGTGTGCTGCCCCACTCAGGACGAAGGCCGAACTGCTTCCGTGGGTCTCGGGCTCCGGGGGCCTCCCGTCGGGCCCCCGAGGGCGCTGGGGCCCCTCGCGCCTGCCCGCGCGGGTCGGGCGCCCGGGCAGGGTCGGCGTGCGGCGTCGGCCGGCCCCCCAAAAATTTCGGGGGGCCGGCGCGCTCGTCCGCGGACCCCCGTCCGCGAACCCATTCTCCAATGGTGGAAAGGACGTTTTTTTCGGTCTTGGACTATCTAGAGTTATTACAGATGCTCGATGGTGTTTTAAAATGAGTTTTGAGCAGGACCTCTCTGGAACACAGGCCTCCACCACCCGGAACAAAACATCCATCCATCCATACATCCATCCATCCAGGCGCCACAGCAAACTTGAGCTGATGTAAACTTTCACATAACACCCGCTGTCTTCTTTGAACACAAGGCAACTGACCAAGCTGTATACGCTAAAAGGGGCCAAGAAAGGTCGTGTCATGCGTCCTAAATGACACGGATGCGCTAGTGGACACACGTGTGCTAAATTCTGGGGCTGCGTTGGTGGTTACATGGCAGCACGTCAACGAAAAACAGCCGTCGTCCCTGGGTGGGCTCGAACCACCAACCTTTCGGTTAACAGCCGAACGCGCTGACCGATTGCGCCACAGAGACCTGCGGCGAGCCAGTCCGTGGGTAAGAGAAGAAAAAAAAAGCAGACTTGGACTTTTCCGGCAAATCACGGACTCGCTTGTTTGCACGCTGGAAACCGAGACCCCGTTGGGAAGAGAGAGGACTAATAGATACGCCCAACGTGGGGCTCGAACCCACGACCCTGAAATTAAGAGTCTCATGCTCTACCGACTGAGCTAGCCGGGCAGCCGCGGTGACCTTCCGCGGGCTGGTCGCAGTTTTTATCCGTGCCTAAATTGCGCCCGTCAAACGGAACCTCACATTTCGCAGAGGCTTGGCATAGCGTCTTGCGGGTAAAGTCAGGCTTAAGCCTAGAGGTAGGCTTAGAGTGTACTTTGTTTATCTTAGCCATATCTGTTGTTGGGGGATGCAACTTGACCCAGTAGAGCAGGCCAATAATATGCACGATCACAACCAGGAGCTAAAGTTCCGTTTCGGTCTGTCGAGTGAGAGAGCGGTTACCGAAGGCAAACTTCTCCAAATATCCAAGGGCAAAAGTGAGCCATACAACAAAGAGTTGGAGGGACACAACCTCCAACCGGAACTTTACCTACAAAAACGCTGGTACATAGAGGCCTATGCCAAATCGATTGACCTCATGCCTGAGAGCCTGATAGGTTACAAGTTACTGGTGCGAACACAATCCGAATTCGATCAATATCGGAAGTTATTACAGATGCTCGATGGTGTTTTAAAATGAGTTTTGAGCAGGACCTCTCTGGAACACAGGCCTCCACCACCCGGAACAAAACATCCATCCATCCATACATCCATCCATCCAGGCGCCACAGCAAACTTGAGCTGATGTAAACTTTCACATAACACCCGCTGTCTTCTTTGAACACAAGGCAACTGACCAAGCTGTATACGCTAAAAGGGGCCAAGAAAGGTCGTGTCATGCGTCCTAAATGACACGGATGCGCTAGTGGACACACGTGTGCTAAATTCTGGGGCTGCGTTGGTGGTTACATGGCAGCACGTCAACGAAAAACAGCCGTCGTCCCTGGGTGGGCTCGAACCACCAACCTTTCGGTTAACAGCCGAACGCGCTGACCGATTGCGCCACAGAGACCTGCGGCGAGCCAGTCCGTGGGTAAGAGAAGAAAAAAAAAGCAGACTTGGACTTTTCCGGCAAATCACGGACTCGCTTGTTTGCACGCTGGAAACCGAGACCCCGTTGGGAAGAGAGAGGACTAATAGATACGCCCAACGTGGGGCTCGAACCCACGACCCTGAAATTAAGAGTCTCATGCTCTACCGACTGAGCTAGCCGGGCAGCCGCGGTGACCTTCCGCGGGCTGGTCGCAGTTTTTATCCGTGCCTAAATTGCGCCCGTCAAACGGAACCTCACATTTCGCAGAGGCTTGGCATAGCGTCTTGCGGGTAAAGTCAGGCTTAAGCCTAGAGGTAGGCTTAGAGTGTACTTTGTTTATCTTAGCCATATCTGTTGTTGGGGGATGCAACTTGACCCAGTAGAGCAGGCCAATAATATGCACGATCACAACCAGGAGCTAAAGTTCCGTTTCGGTCTGTCGAGTGAGAGAGCGGTTACCGAAGGCAAACTTCTCCAAATATCCAAGGGCAAAAGTGAGCCATACAACAAAGAGTTGGAGGGACACAACCTCCAACCGGAACTTTACCTACAAAAACGCTGGTACATAGAGGCCTATGCCAAATCGATTGACCTCATGCCTGAGAGCCTGATAGGTTACAAGTTACTGGTGCGAACACAATCCGAATTCGATCAATATCGGAAGTTATTACAGATGCTCGATGGTGTTTTAAAATGAGTTTTGAGCAGGACCTCTCTGGAACACAGGCCTCCACCACCCGGAACAAAACATCCATCCATCCATACATCCATCCATCCAGGCGCCACAGCAAACTTGAGCTGATGTAAACTTTCACATAACACCCGCTGTCTTCTTTGAACACAAGGCAACTGACCAAGCTGTATACGCTAAAAGGGGCCAAGAAAGGTCGTGTCATGCGTCCTAAATGACACGGATGCGCTAGTGGACACACGTGTGCTAAATTCTGGGGCTGCGTTGGTGGTTACATGGCAGCACGTCAACGAAAAACAGCCGTCGTCCCTGGGTGGGCTCGAACCACCAACCTTTCGGTTAACAGCCGAACGCGCTGACCGATTGCGCCACAGAGACCTGCGGCGAGCCAGTCCGTGGGTAAGAGAAGAAAAAAAAAGCAGACTTGGACTTTTCCGGCAAATCACGGACTCGCTTGTTTGCACGCTGGAAACCGAGACCCCGTTGGGAAGAGAGAGGACTAATAGATACGCCCAACGTGGGGCTCGAACCCACGACCCTGAGATTAAGAGTCTCATGCTCTACCGACTGAGCTAGCCGGGCAGCCACGGTGACCTTCCGCGGGCTGGTCGCGGTTTTTATCCGTGCCGAAATTGCGCCCGTCAAACGGAACCTCACATTTCGCAGAGGCTTGGCATAGCGTCTTGCGGGTAAAGTCAGGCTTAAGCCTAGAGGTAGGCTTAGAGTGTACTTTGTTTGTCTTAGCCATATCTGTTGTTGGGGGATGCAACTTGACCCAGTAGAGCAGGCCAATAATATGCACGATCACAACCAGGAGCTAAAGTTCCGTTTCGGTCTGTCGAGTGAGAGAGCGGTTACCGAAGGCAAACTTCTCCAAATATCCAAGGGCAAAAGTGAGCCATACAACAAAGAGTTGGAGGGACACAACCTCCAACCGGAACTTTACCTACAAAAACGCTGGTACATAGAGGCCTATGCCAAATCGATTGACCTCATGCCTGAGAGCCTGATAGGTTACAAGTTACTGGTGCGAACACAATCCGAATTCGATCAATATCGGAAGTTATTACAGATGCTCGATGGTGTTTTAAAATGAGTTTTGAGCAGGACCTCTCTGGAACACAGGCCTCCACCACCCGGAACAAAACATCCATCCATCCATACATCCATCCATCCAGGCGCCACAGCAAACTTGAGCTGATGTAAACTTTCACATAACACCCGCTGTCTTCTTTGAACACAAGGCAACTGACCAAGCTGTATACGCTAAAAGGGGCCAAGAAAGGTCGTGTCATGCGTCCTAAATGACACGGATGCGCTAGTGGACACACGTGTGCTAAATTCTGGGGCTGCGTTGGTGGTTACATGGCAGCACGTCAACGAAAAACAGCCGTCGTCCCTGGGTGGGCTCGAACCACCAACCTTTCGGTTAACAGCCGAACGCGCTGACCGATTGCGCCACAGAGACCTGCGGCGAGCCAGTCCGTGGGTAAGAGAAGAAAAAAAAAGCAGACTTGGACTTTTCCGGCAAATCACGGACTCGCTTGTTTGCACGCTGGAAACCGAGACCCCGTTGGGAAGAGAGAGGACTAATAGATACGCCCAACGTGGGGCTCGAACCCACGACCCTGAGATTAAGAGTCTCATGCTCTACCGACTGAGCTAGCCAGGCAGCCGCGGTGACCTTCCGCGGGCTGGTCGCGGTTTTTATCCGTGCCTAAATTGCGCCCGTCAAACGGAACCTCACATTTCGCAGAGGCTTGGCATAGCGTCTTGCGGGTAAAGTCAGGCTTAAGCCTAGAGGTAGGCTTAGAGTGTACTTTGTTTGTCTTAGCCATATCTGTTGTTGGGGGATGCAACTTGACCCAGTAGAGCAGGCCAATAATATGCACGATCACAACCAGGAGCTAAAGTTCCGTTTCGGTCTGTCGAGTGAGAGAGCGGTTACCGAAGGCAAACTTCTCCAAACATCCAAGGGCAAAAGTGAGCCATACAACAAAGAGTTGGAGGGACACAACCTCCAACCGGAACTTTACCTACAAAAACGCTGGTACATAGAGGCCTATGCCAAATCGATTGACCTCATGCCTGAGAGCCTGATAGGTTACAAGTTACTGGTGCGAACACAATCCGAATTCGATCAATATCGGAAGTTATTACAGATGCTCGATGGTGTTTTAAAATGAGTTTTGAGCAGGACCTCTCTGGAACACAGGCCTCCACCACCCGGAACAAAACATCCATCCATCCATACATCCATCCATCCAGGCGCCACAGCAAACTTGAGCTGATGTAAACTTTCACATAACACCCGCTGTCTTCTTTGAACACAAGGCAACTGACCAAGCTGTATACGCTAAAAGGGGCCAAGAAAGGTCGTGTCATGCGTCCTAAATGACACGGATGCGCTAGTGGACACACGTGTGCTAAATTCTGGGGCTGCGTTGGTGGTTACATGGCAGCACGTCAACGAAAAACAGCCGTCGTCCCTGGGTGGGCTCGAACCACCAACCTTTCGGTTAACAGCCGAACGCGCTGACCGATTGCGCCACAGAGACCTGCGTTCGAGCCAGTCCGTGGGTAAGAGAAGAAAAAAAAAGCAGACTTGGACTTTTCCGGCAAATCACGGACTCGCTTGTTTGCACGCTGGAAACCGAGACCCCGTTGGGAAGAGAGAGGACTAATAGATACGCCCAACGTGGGGCTCGAACCCACGACCCTGAGATTAAGAGTCTCATGCTCTACCGACTGAGCTAGCCAGGCAGCCGCGGTGACCTTCCGCGGGCTGGTCGCGGTTTTTATCCGTGCCTAAATTGCGCCCGTCAAACGGAACCTCACATTTCGCAGAGGCTTGGCATAGCGTCTTGCGGGTAAAGTCAGGCTTAAGCCTAGAGGTAGGCTTAGAGTGTACTTTGTTTGTCTTAGCCATATCTGTTGTTGGGGGATGCAACTTGACCCAGTAGAGCAGGCCAATAATATGCACGATCACAACCAGGAGCTAAAGTTCCGTTTCGGTCTGTCGAGTGAGAGAGCGGTTACCGAAGGCAAACTTCTCCAAATATCCAAGGGCAAAAGTGAGCCATACAACAAAGAGTTGGAGGGACACAACCTCCAACCGGAACTTTACCTACAAAAACGCTGGTACATAGAGGCCTATGCCAAATCGATTGACCTCATGCCTGAGAGCCTGATAGGTTACAAGTTACTGGTGCGAACACAATCCGAATTCGATCAATATCGGAAGTTATTACAGATGCTCGATGGTGTTTTAAAATGAGTTTTGAGCAGGACCTCTCTGGAACACAGGCCTCCACCACCCGGAACAAAACATCCATCCATCCATACATCCATCCATCCAGGCGCCACAGCAAACTTGAGCTGATGTAAACTTTCACATAACACCCGCTGTCTTCTTTGAACACAAGGCAACTGACCAAGCTGTATACGCTAAAAGGGGCCAAGAAAGGTCGTGTCATGCGTCCTAAATGACACGGATGCGCTAGTGGACACACGTGTGCTAAATTCTGGGGCTGCGTTGGTGGTTACATGGCAGCACGTCAACGAAAAACAGCCGTCGTCCCTGGGTGGGCTCGAACCACCAACCTTTCGGTTAACAGCCGAACGCGCTGACCGATTGCGCCACAGAGACCTGCGTTCGAGCCAGTCCGTGGGTAAGAGAAGAAAAAAAAAGCAGACTTGGACTTTTCCGGCAAATCACGGACTCGCTTGTTTGCACGCTGGAAACCGAGACCCCGTTGGGAAGAGAGAGGACTAATAGATACGCCCAACGTGGGGCTCGAACCCACGACCCTGAGATTAAGAGTCTCATGCTCTACCGACTGAGCTAGCCGGGCAGCCGCGGTGACCTTCCGCGGGCTGGTCGCAGTTTTTATCCGTGCCTAAATTGCGCCCGTCAAACGGAACCTCACATTTCGCAGAGGCTTGGCATAGCGTCTTGCGGGTAAAGTCAGGCTTAAGCCTAGAGGTAGGCTTAGAGTGTACTTTGTTTGTCTTAGCCATATCTGTTGTTGGGGGATGCAACTTGACCCAGTAGAGCAGGCCAATAATATGCACGATCACAACCAGGAGCTAAAGTTCCGTTTCGGTCTGTCGAGTGAGAGAGCGGTTACCGAAGGCAAACTTCTCCAAATATCCAAGGGCAAAAGTGAGCCATACAACAAAGAGTTGGAGGGACACAACCTCCAACCGGAACTTTACCTACAAAAACGCTGGTACATAGAGGCCTATGCCAAATCGATTGACCTCATGCCTGAGAGCCTGATAGGTTACAAGTTACTGGTGCGAACACAATCCGAATTCGATCAATATCGGAAGTTATTACAGATGCTCGATGGTGTTTTAAAATGAGTTTTGAGCAGGACCTCTCTGGAACACAGGCCTCCACCACCCGGAACAAAACATCCATCCATCCATACATCCATCCATCCAGGCGCCACAGCAAACTTGAGCTGATGTAAACTTTCACATAACACCCGCTGTCTTCTTTGAACACAAGGCAACTGACCAAGCTGTATACGCTAAAAGGGGCCAAGAAAGGTCGTGTCATGCGTCCTAAATGACACGGATGCGCTAGTGGACACACGTGTGCTAAATTCTGGGGCTGCGTTGGTGGTTACATGGCAGCACGTCAACGAAAAACAGCCGTCGTCCCTGGGTGGGCTCGAACCACCAACCTTTCGGTTAACAGCCGAACGCGCTGACCGATTGCGCCACAGAGACCTGCGTTCGAGCCAGTCCGTGGGTAAGAGAAGAAAAAAAAAGCAGACTTGGACTTTTCCGGCAAATCACGGACTCGCTTGTTTGCACGCTGGAAACCGAGACCCCGTTGGGAAGAGAGAGGACTAATAGATACGCCCAACGTGGGGCTCGAACCCACGACCCTGAGATTAAGAGTCTCATGCTCTACCGACTGAGCTAGCCGGGCAGCCGCGGTGACCTTCCGCGGGCTGGTCGCAGTTTTTATCCGTGCCTAAATTGCGCCCGTCAAACGGAACCTCACATTTCGCAGAGGCTTGGCATAGCGTCTTGCGGGTAAAGTCAGGCTTAAGCCTAGAGGTAGGCTTAGAGTGTACTTTGTTTATCTTAGCCATATCTGTTGTTGGGGGATGCAACTTGACCCAGTAGAGCAGGCCAATAATATGCACGATCACAACCAGGAGCTAAAGTTCCGTTTCGGTCTGTCGAGTGAGAGAGCGGTTACCGAAGGCAAACTTCTCCAAATATCCAAGGGCAAAAGTGAGCCATACAACAAAGAGTTGGAGGGACACAACCTCCAACCGGAACTTTACCTACAAAAACGCTGGTACATAGAGGCCTATGCCAAATCGATTGACCTCATGCCTGAGAGCCTGATAGGTTACAAGTTACTGGTGCGAACACAATCCGAATTCGATCAATATCGGAAGTTATTACAGATGCTCGATGGTGTTTTAAAATGAGTTTTGAGCAGGACCTCTCTGGAACACAGGCCTCCACCACCCGGAACAAAACATCCATCCATCCATACATCCATCCATCCAGGCGCCACAGCAAACTTGAGCTGATGTAAACTTTCACATAACACCCGCTGTCTTCTTTGAACACAAGGCAACTGACCAAGCTGTATACGCTAAAAGGGGCCAAGAAAGGTCGTGTCATGCGTCCTAAATGACACGGATGCGCTAGTGGACACACGTGTGCTAAATTCTGGGGCTGCGTTGGTGGTTACATGGCAGCACGTCAACGAAAAACAGCCGTCGTCCCTGGGTGGGCTCGAACCACCAACCTTTCGGTTAACAGCCGAACGCGCTGACCGATTGCGCCACAGAGACCTGCGGCGAGCCAGTCCGTGGGTAAGAGAAGAAAAAAAAAGCAGACTTGGACTTTTCCGGCAAATCACGGACTCGCTTGTTTGCACGCTGGAAACCGAGACCCCGTTGGGAAGAGAGAGGACTAATAGATACGCCCAACGTGGGGCTCGAACCCACGACCCTGAGATTAAGAGTCTCATGCTCTACCGACTGAGCTAGCCGGGCAGCCGCGGTGACCTTCCGCGGGCTGGTCGCGGTTTTTATCCGTGCCGAAATTGCGCCCGTCAAACGGAACCTCACATTTCGCAGAGGCTTGGCATAGCGTCTTGCGGGTAAAGTCAGGCTTAAGCCTAGAGGTAGGCTTAGAGTGTACTTTGTTTGTCTTAGCCATATCTGTTGTTGGGGGATGCAACTTGACCCAGTAGAGCAGGCCAATAATATGCACGATCACAACCAGGAGCTAAAGTTCCGTTTCGGTCTGTCGAGTGAGAGAGCGGTTACCGAAGGCAAACTTCTCCAAATATCCAAGGGCAAAAGTGAGCCATACAACAAAGAGTTGGAGGGACACAACCTCCAACCGGAACTTTACCTACAAAAACGCTGGTACATAGAGGCCTATGCCAAATCGATTGACCTCATGCCTGAGAGCCTGATAGGTTACAAGTTACTGGTGCGAACACAATCCGAATTCGATCAATATCGGAAGTTATTACAGATGCTCGATGGTGTTTTAAAATGAGTTTTGAGCAGGACCTCTCTGGAACACAGGCCTCCACCACCCGGAACAAAACATCCATCCATCCATACATCCATCCATCCAGGCGCCACAGCAAACTTGAGCTGATGTAAACTTTCACATAACACCCGCTGTCTTCTTTGAACACAAGGCAACTGACCAAGCTGTATACGCTAAAAGGGGCCAAGAAAGGTCGTGTCATGCGTCCTAAATGACACGGATGCGCTAGTGGACACACGTGTGCTAAATTCTGGGGCTGCGTTGGTGGTTACATGGCAGCACGTCAACGAAAAACAGCCGTCGTCCCTGGGTGGGCTCGAACCACCAACCTTTCGGTTAACAGCCGAACGCCATGACCGATTGCGCCACAGAGACCTGCGGCGAGCCAGTCCGTGGGTAAGAGAAGAAAAAAAAAGCAGACTTGGACTTTTCCGGCAAATCACGGACTCGCTTGTTTGCACGCTGGAAACCGAGACCCCGTTGGGAAGAGAGAGGACTAATAGATACGCCCAACGTGGGGCTCGAACCCACGACCCTGAGATTAAGAGTCTCATGCTCTACCGACTGAGCTAGCCGGGCAGCCGCGGTGACCTTCCGCGGGCTGGTCGCGGTTTTTATCCGTGCCTAAATTGCGCCCGTCAAACGGAACCTCACATTTCGCAGAGGCTTGGCATAGCGTCTTGCGGGTAAAGTCAGGCTTAAGCCTAGAGGTAGGCTTAGAGTGTACTTTGTTTGTCTTAGCCATATCTGTTGTTGGGGGATGCAACTTGACCCAGTAGAGCAGGCCAATAATATGCACGATCACAACCAGGAGCTAAAGTTCCGTTTCGGTCTGTCGAGTGAGAGAGCGGTTACCGAAGGCAAACTTCTCCAAATATCCAAGGGCAAAAGTGAGCCATACAACAAAGAGTTGGAGGGACACAACCTCCAACCGGAACTTTACCTACAAAAACGCTGGTACATAGAGGCCTATGCCAAATCGATTGACCTCATGCCTGAGAGCCTGATAGGTTACAAGTTACTGGTGCGAACACAATCCGAATTCGATCAATATCGGAAGTTATTACAGATGCTCGATGGTGTTTTAAAATGAGTTTTGAGCAGGACCTCTCTGGAACACAGGCCTCCACCACCCGGAACAAAACATCCATCCATCCATACATCCATCCATCCAGGCGCCACAGCAAACTTGAGCTGATGTAAACTTTCACATAACACCCGCTGTCTTCTTTGAACACAAGGCAACTGACCAAGCTGTATACGCTAAAAGGGGCCAAGAAAGGTCGTGTCATGCGTACTAAATGACACGGATGCGCTAGTGGACACACGTGTGCTAAATTCTGGGGCTGCGTTGGTGGTTACATGGCAGCACGTCAACGAAAAACAGCCGTCGTCCCTGGGTGGGCTCGAACCACCAACCTTTCGGTTAACAGCCGAACGCGCTGACCGATTGCGCCACAGAGACCTGCGTTCGAGCCAGTCCGTGGGTAAGAGAAGAAAAAAAAAGCAGACTTGGACTTTTCCGGCAAATCACGGACTCGCTTGTTTGCACGCTGGAAACCGAGACCCCGTTGGGAAGAGAGAGGACTAATAGATACGCCCAACGTGGGGCTCGAACCCACGACCCTGAGATTAAGAGTCTCATGCTCTACCGACTGAGCTAGCCGGGCAGCCGCGGTGACCTTCCGCGGGCTGGTCGCGGTTTTTATCCGTGCCGAAATTGCGCCCGTCAAACGGAACCTCACATTTCGCAGAGGCTTGGCATAGCGTCTTGCGGGTAAAGTCAGGCTTAAGCCTAGAGGTAGGCTTAGAGTGTACTTTGTTTATCTTAGCCATATCTGTTGTTGGGGGATGCAACTTGACCCAGTAGAGCAGGCCAATAATATGCACGATCACAACCAGGAGCTAAAGTTCCGTTTCGGTCTGTCGAGTGAGAGAGCGGTTACCGAAGGCAAACTTCTCCAAATATCCAAGGGCAAAAGTGAGCCATACAACAAAGAGTTGGAGGGACACAACCTCCAACCGGAACTTTACCTACAAAAACGCTGGTACATAGAGGCCTATGCCAAATCGATTGACCTCATGCCTGAGAGCCTGATAGGTTACAAGTTACTGGTGCGAACACAATCCGAATTCGATCAATATCGGAAGTTATTACAGATGCTCGATGGTGTTTTAAAATGAGTTTTGAGCAGGACCTCTCTGGAACACAGGCCTCCACCACCCGGAACAAAACATCCATCCATCCATACATCCATCCATCCAGGCGCCACAGCAAACTTGAGCTGATGTAAACTTTCACATAACACCCGCTGTCTTCTTTGAACACAAGGCAACTGACCAAGCTGTATACGCTAAAAGGGGCCAAGAAAGGTCGTGTCATGCGTCCTAAATGACACGGATGCGCTAGTGGACACACGTGTGCTAAATTCTGGGGCTGCGTTGGTGGTTACATGGCAGCACGTCAACGAAAAACAGCCGTCGTCCCTGGGTGGGCTCGAACCACCAACCTTTCGGTTAACAGCCGAACGCGCTGACCGATTGCGCCACAGAGACCTGCGGCGAGCCAGTCCGTGGGTAAGAGAAGAAAAAAAAAGCAGACTTGGACTTTTCCGGCAAATCACGGACTCGCTTGTTTGCACGCTGGAAACCGAGACCCCGTTGGGAAGAGAGAGGACTAATAGATACGCCCAACGTGGGGCTCGAACCCACGACCCTGAGATTAAGAGTCTCATGCTCTACCGACTGAGCTAGCCGGGCAGCCGCAGTGACCTTCCACGGGCTGGTCGCGGTTTTTATCCGTGCCTAAATTGCGCCCGTCAAACGGAACCTCACATTTCGCAGAGGCTTGGCATAGCGTCTTGCGGGTAAAGTCAGGCTTAAGCCTAGAGGTAGGCTTAGAGTGTACTTTGTTTGTCTTAGCCATATCTGTTGTTGGGGGATGCAACTTGACCCAGTAGAGCAGGCCAATAATATGCACGATCACAACCAGGAGCTAAAGTTCCGTTTCGGTCTGTCGAGTGAGAGAGCGGTTACCGAAGGCAAACTTCTCCAAATATCCAAGGGCAAAAGTGAGCCATACAACAAAGAGTTGGAGGGACACAACCTCCAACCGGAACTTTACCTACAAAAACGCTGGTACATAGAGGCCTATGCCAAATCGATTGACCTCATGCCTGAGAGCCTGATAGGTTACAAGTTACTGGTGCGAACACAATCCGAATTCGATCAATATCGGAAGTTATTACAGATGCTCGATGGTGTTTTAAAATGAGTTTTGAGCAGGACCTCTCTGGAACACAGGCCTCCACCACCCGGAACAAAACATCCATCCATCCAGGCGCCACAGCAAACTTGAGCTGATGTAAACTTTCACATAACACCCGCTGTCTTCTTTGAACACAAGGCAACTGACCAAGCTGTATACGCTAAAAGGGGCCAAGAAAGGTTGTGTCATGCGTCCTAAATGACACGGATGCGCTAGTGGACACACGTGTGCTAAATTCTGGGGCTGCGTTGGTGGTTACATGGCAGCACGTCAACGAAAAACAGCCGTCGTCCCTGGGTGGGCTCGAACCACCAACCTTTCGGTTAACAGCCGAACGCGCTGACCGATTGCGCCACAGAGACCTGCGGCGAGCCAGTCCGTGGGTAAGAGAAGAAAAAAAAAGCAGACTTGGACTTTTCCGGCAAATCACGGACTCGCTTGTTTGCACGCTGGAAACCGAGACCCCGTTGGGAAGAGAGAGGACTAATAGATACGCCCAACGTGGGGCTCGAACCCACGACCCTGAGATTAAGAGTCTCATGCTCTACCGACTGAGCTAGCCAGGCAGCCGCGGTGACCTTCCGCGGGCTGGTCGCGGTTTTTATCCGTGCCTAAATTGCGCCCGTCAAACGGAACCTCACATTTCGCAGAGGCTTGGCATAGCGTCTTGCGGGTAAAGTCAGGCTTAAGCCTAGAGGTAGGCTTAGAGTGTACTTTGTTTGTCTTAGCCATATCTGTTGTTGGGGGATGCAACTTGACCCAGTAGAGCAGGCCAATAATATGCACGATCACAACCAGGAGCTAAAGTTCCGTTTCGGTCTGTCGAGTGAGAGAGCGGTTACCGAAGGCAAACTTCTCCAAACATCCAAGGGCAAAAGTGAGCCATACAACAAAGAGTTGGAGGGACACAACCTCCAACCGGAACTTTACCTACAAAAACGCTGGTACATAGAGGCCTATGCCAAATCGATTGACCTCATGCCTGAGAGCCTGATAGGTTACAAGTTACTGGTGCGAACACAATCCGAATTCGATCAATATCGGAAGTTATTACAGATGCTCGATGGTGTTTTAAAATGAGTTTTGAGCAGGACCTCTCTGGAACACAGGCCTCCACCACCCGGAACAAAACATCCATCCATCCATACATCCATCCATCCAGGCGCCACAGCAAACTTGAGCTGATGTAAACTTTCACATAACACCCGCTGTCTTCTTTGAACACAAGGCAACTGACCAAGCTGTATACGCTAAAAGGGGCCAAGAAAGGTCGTGTCATGCGTCCTAAATGACACGGATGCGCTAGTGGACACACGTGTGCTAAATTCTGGGGCTGCGTTGGTGGTTACATGGCAGCACGTCAACGAAAAACAGCCGTCGTCCCTGGGTGGGCTCGAACCACCAACCTTTCGGTTAACAGCCGAACGCGCTGACCGATTGCGCCACAGAGACCTGCGGCGAGCCAGTCCGTGGGTAAGAGAAGAAAAAAAAAGCAGACTTGGACTTTTCCGGCAAATCACGGACTCGCTTGTTTGCACGCTGGAAACCGAGACCCCGTTGGGAAGAGAGAGGACTAATAGATACGCCCAACGTGGGGCTCGAACCCACGACCCTGAGATTAAGAGTCTCATGCTCTACCGACTGAGCTAGCCGGGCAGCCGCGGTGACCTTCCGCGGGCTGGTCGCGGTTTTTATCCGTGCCGAAATTGCGCCCGAGTCGAGTGAGAGAGCGGTTACCGAAGGCAAACTTCTCCAAATATCCAAGGGCAAAAGTGAGCCATACAACAAAGAGTTGGAGGGACACAACCTCCAACCGGAACTTTACCTACAAAAACGCTGGTACATAGAGGCCTATGCCAAATCGATTGACCTCATGCCTGAGAGCCTGATAGGTTACAAGTTACTGGTGCGAACACAATCCGAATTCGATCAATATCGGAAGTTATTACAGATGTTCGATGGTGTTTTAAAATGAGTTTTGAGCAGGACCTCTCTGGAACACAGGCCTCCACCACCCGGAACAAAACATCCATCCATCCATACATCCATCCATCCAGGCGCCACAGCAAACTTGAGCTGATGTAAACTTTCACATAACACCCGCTGTCTTCTTTGAACACAAGGCAACTGACCAAGCTGTATACGCTAAAAGGGGCCAAGAAAGGTCGTGTCATGCGTCCTAAATGACACGGATGCGCTAGTGGACACACGTGTGCTAAATTCTGGGGCTGCGTTGGTGGTTACATGGCAGCACGTCAACGAAAAACAGCCGTCGTCCCTGGGTGGGCTCGAACCACCAACCTTTCGGTTAACAGCCGAACGCGCTGACCGATTGCGCCACAGAGACCTGCGTTCGAGCCAGTCCGTGGGTAAGAGAAGAAAAAAAAAGCAGACTTGGACTTTTCCGGCAAATCACGGACTCGCTTGTTTGCACGCTGGAAACCGAGACCCCGTTGGGAAGAGAGAGGACTAATAGATACGCCCAACGTGGGGCTCGAACCCACGACCCTGAGATTAAGAGTCTCATGCTCTACCGACTGAGCTAGCCGGGCAGCCGCGGTGACCTTCCGCGGGCTGGTCGCGGTTTTTATCCGTGCCTAAATTGCGCCCGTCAAACGGAACCTCACATTTCGCAGAGGCTTGGCATAGCGTCTTGCGGGTAAAGTCAGGCTTAAGCCTAGAGGTAGGCTTAGAGTGTACTTTGTTTATCTTAGCCATATCTGTTGTTGGGGGATGCAACTTGACCCAGTCGAGCAGGCCAATAATATGCACGATCACAACCAGGAGCTAAAGTTCCGTTTCGGTCTGTCGAGTGAGAGAGCGGTTACCGAAGGCAAACTTCTCCAAATATCCAAGGGCAAAAGTGAGCCATACAACAAAGAGTTGGAGGGACACAACCTCCAACCGGAACTTTACCTACAAAAACGCTGGTACATAGAGGCCTATGCCAAATCGATTGACCTCATGCCTGAGAGCCTGATAGGTTACAAGTTACTGGTGCGAACACAATCCGAATTCGATCAATATCGGAAGTTATTACAGATGCTCGATGGTGTTTTAAAATGAGTTTTGAGCAGGACCTCTCTGGAACACAGGCCTCCACCACCCGGAACAAAACATCCATCCATCCATACATCCATCCATCCAGGCGCCACAGCAAACTTGAGCTGATGTAAACTTTCACATAACACCCGCTGTCTTCTTTGAACACAAGGCAACTGACCAAGCTGTATACGCTAAAAGGGGCCAAGAAAGGTCGTGTCATGCGTCCTAAATGACACGGATGCGCTAGTGGACACACGTGTGCTAAATTCTGGGGCTGCGTTGGTGGTTACATGGCAGCACGTCAACGAAAAACAGCCGTCGTCCCTGGGTGGGCTCGAACCACCAACCTTTCGGTTAACAGCCGAACGCGCTGACCGATTGCGCCACAGAGACCTGCGTTCGAGCCAGTCCGTGGGTAAGAGAAGAAAAAAAAAGCAGACTTGGACTTTTCCGGCAAATCACGGACTCGCTTGTTTGCACGCTGGAAACCGAGACCCCGTTGGGAAGAGAGAGGACTAATAGATACGCCCAACGTGGGGCTCGAACCCACGACCCTGAGATTAAGAGTCTCATGCTCTACCGACTGAGCTAGCCGGGCAGCCGCGGTGACCTTCCGCGGGCTGGTCGCGGTTTTTATCCGTGCCTAAATTGCGCCCGTCAAACGGAACCTCACATTTCGCAGAGGCTTGGCATAGCGTCTTGCGGGTAAAGTCAGGCTTAAGCCTAGAGGTAGGCTTAGAGTGTACTTTGTTTATCTTAGCCATATCTGTTGTTGGGGGATGCAACTTGACCCAGTAGAGCAGGCCAATAATATGCACGATCACAACCAGGAGCTAAAGTTCCGTTTCGGTCTGTCGAGTGAGAGAGCGGTTACCGAAGGCAAACTTCTCCAAATATCCAAGGGCAAAAGTGAGCCATACAACAAAGAGTTGGAGGGACACAACCTCCAACCGGAACTTTACCTACAAAAACGCTGGTACATAGAGGCCTATGCCAAATCGATTGACCTCATGCCTGAGAGCCTGATAGGTTACAAGTTACTGGTGCGAACACAATCCGAATTCGATCAATATCGGAAGTTATTACAGATGCTCGATGGTGTTTTAAAATGAGTTTTGAGCAGGACCTCTCTGGAACACAGGCCTCCACCACCCGGAACAAAACATCCATCCATCCATACATCCATCCATCCAGGCGCCACAGCAAACTTGAGCTGATGTAAACTTTCACATAACACCCGCTGTCTTCTTTGAACACAAGGCAACTGACCAAGCTGTATACGCTAAAAGGGGCCAAGAAAGGTCGTGTCATGCGTCCTAAATGACACGGATGCGCTAGTGGACACACGTGTGCTAAATTCTGGGGCTGCGTTGGTGGTTACATGGCAGCACGTCAACGAAAAACAGCCGTCGTCCCTGGGTGGGCTCGAACCACCAACCTTTCGGTTAACAGCCGAACGCGCTGACCGATTGCGCCACAGAGACCTGCGTTCGAGCCAGTCCGTGGGTAAGAGAAGAAAAAAAAAGCAGACTTGGACTTTTCCGGCAAATCACGGACTCGCTTGTTTGCACGCTGGAAACCGAGACCCCGTTGGGAAGAGAGAGGACTAATAGATACGCCCAACGTGGGGCTCGAACCCACGACCCTGAGATTAAGAGTCTCATGCTCTACCGACTGAGCTAGCCGGGCAGCCGCGGTGACCTTCCGCGGGCTGGTCGTGGTTTTTATCCGTGCCTAAATTGCGCCCGTCAAACGGAACCTCACATTTCGCAGAGGCTTGGCATAGCGTCTTGCGGGTAAAGTCAGGCTTAAGCCTAGAGGTAGGCTTAGAGTGTACTTTGTTTATCTTAGCCATATCTGTTGTTGGGGGATGCAACTTGACCCAGTAGAGCAGGCCAATAATATGCACGATCACAACCAGGAGCTAAAGTTCCGTTTCGGTCTGTCGAGTGAGAGAGCGGTTACCGAAGGCAAACTTCTCCAAATATCCAAGGGCAAAAGTGAGCCATACAACAAAGAGTTGGAGGGACACAACCTCCAACCGGAACTTTACCTACAAAAACGCTGGTACATAGAGGCCTATGCCAAATCGATTGACCTCATGCCTGAGAGCCTGATAGGTTACAAGTTACTGGTGCGAACACAATCCGAATTCGATCAATATCGGAAGTTATTACAGATGCTCGATGGTGTTTTAAAATGAGTTTTGAGCAGGACCTCTCTGGAACACAGGCCTCCACCACCCGGAACAAAACATCCATCCATCCATACATCCATCCATCCAGGCGCCACAGCAAACTTGAGCTGATGTAAACTTTCACATAACACCCGCTGTCTTCTTTGAACACAAGGCAACTGACCAAGCTGTATACGCTAAAAGGGGCCAAGAAAGGTCGTGTCATGCGTCCTAAATGACACGGATGCGCTAGTGGACACACGTGTGCTAAATTCTGGGGCTGCGTTGGTGGTTACATGGCAGCACGTCAACGAAAAACAGCCGTCGTCCCTGGGTGGGCTCGAACCACCAACCTTTCGGTTAACAGCCGAACGCGCTGACCGATTGCGCCACAGAGACCTGCGGCGAGCCAGTCCGTGGGTAAGAGAAGAAAAAAAAAGCAGACTTGGACTTTTCCGGCAAATCACGGACTCGCTTGTTTGCACGCTGGAAACCGAGACCCCGTTGGGAAGAGAGAGGACTAATAGATACGCCCAACGTGGGGCTCGAACCCACGACCCTGAGATTAAGAGTCTCATGCTCTACCGACTGAGCTAGCCGGGCAGCCGCGGTGACCTTCCGCGGGCTGGTCGCGGTTTTTATCCGTGCCTAAATTGCGCCCGTCAAACGGAACCTCACATTTCGCAGAGGCTTGGCATAGCGTCTTGCGGGTAAAGTCAGGCTTAAGCCTAGAGGTAGGCTTAGAGTGTACTTTGTTTGTCTTAGCCATATCTGTTGTTGGGGGATGCAACTTGACCCAGTAGAGCAGGCCAATAATATGCACGATCACAACCAGGAGCTAAAGTTCCGTTTCGGTCTGTCGAGTGAGAGAGCGGTTACCGAAGGCAAACTTCTCCAAATATCCAAGGGCAAAAGTGAGCCATACAACAAAGAGTTGGAGGGACACAACCTCCAACCGGAACTTTACCTACAAAAACGCTGGTACATAGAGGCCTATGCCAAATCGATTGACCTCATGCCTGAGAGCCTGATAGGTTACAAGTTACTGGTGCGAACACAATCCGAATTCGATCAATATCGGAAGTTATTACAGATGCTCGATGGTGTTTTAAAATGAGTTTTGAGCAGGACCTCTCTGGAACACAGGCCTCCACCACCCGGAACAAAACATCCATCCATCCATCCATACATCCATCCATCCAGGCGCCACAGCAAACTTGAGCTGATGTAAACTTTCACATAACACCCGCTGTCTTCTTTGAACACAAGGCAACTGACCAAGCTGTATACGCTAAAAGGGGCCAAGAAAGGTCGTGTCATGCGTCCTAAATGACACGGATGCGCTAGTGGACACACGTGTGCTAAATTCTGGGGCTGCGTTGGTGGTTACATGGCAGCACGTCAACGAAAAACAGCCGTCGTCCCTGGGTGGGCTCGAACCACCAACCTTTCGGTTAACAGCCGAACGCGCTGACCGATTGCGCCACAGAGACCTGCGGCGAGCCAGTCCGTGGGTAAGAGAAGAAAAAAAAAGCAGACTTGGACTTTTCCGGCAAATCACGGACTCGCTTGTTTGCACGCTGGAAACCGAGACCCCGTTGGGAAGAGAGAGGACTAATAGATACGCCCAACGTGGGGCTCGAACCCACGACCCTGAGATTAAGAGTCTCATGCTCTACCGACTGAGCTAGCCGGGCAGCCGCGGTGACCTTCCGCGGGCTGGTCGCGGTTTTTATCCGTGCCGAAATTGCGCCCGTCAAACGGAACCTCACATTTCGCAGAGGCTTGGCATAGCGTCTTGCGGGTAAAGTCAGGCTTAAGCCTAGAGGTAGGCTTAGAGTGTACTTTGTTTGTCTTAGCCATATCTGTTGTTGGGGGATGCAACTTGACCCAGTAGAGCAGGCCAATAATATGCACGATCACAACCAGGAGCTAAAGTTCCGTTTCGGTCTGTCGAGTGAGAGAGCGGTTACCGAAGGCAAACTTCTCCAAATATCCAAGGGCAAAAGTGAGCCATACAACAAAGAGTTGGAGGGACACAACCTCCAACCGGAACTTTACCTACAAAAACGCTGGTACATAGAGGCCTATGCCAAATCGATTGACCTCATGCCTGAGAGCCTGATAGGTTACAAGTTACTGGTGCGAACACAATCCGAATTCGATCAATATCGGAAGTTATTACAGATGCTCGATGGTGTTTTAAAATGAGTTTTGAGCAGGACCTCTCTGGAACACAGGCCTCCACCACCCGGAACAAAACATCCATCCATCCATACATCCATCCATCCAGGCGCCACAGCAAACTTGAGCTGATGTAAACTTTCACATAACACCCGCTGTCTTCTTTGAACACAAGGCAACTGACCAAGCTGTATACGCTAAAAGGGGCCAAGAAAGGTCGTGTCATGCGTCCTAAATGACACGGATGCGCTAGTGGACACACGTGTGCTAAATTCTGGGGCTGCGTTGGTGGTTACATGGCAGCACGTCAACGAAAAACAGCCGTCGTCCCTGGGTGGGCTCGAACCACCAACCTTTCGGTTAACAGCCGAACGCGCTGACCGATTGCGCCACAGAGACCTGCGTTCGAGCCAGTCCGTGGGTAAGAGAAGAAAAAAAAAGCAGACTTGGACTTTTCCGGCAAATCACGGACTCGCTTGTTTGCACGCTGGAAACCGAGACCCCGTTGGGAAGAGAGAGGACTAATAGATACGCCCAACGTGGGGCTCGAACCCACGACCCTGAGATTAAGAGTCTCATGCTCTACCGACTGAGCTAGCCGGGCAGCCGCGGTGACCTTCCGCGGGCTGGTCGCGGTTTTTATCCGTGCCGAAATTGCACCCGTCAAACGGAACCTCACATTTCGCAGAGGCTTGGCATAGCGTCTTGCGGGTAAAGTCAGGCTTAAGCCTAGAGGTAGGCTTAGAGTGTACTTTGTTTATCTTAGCCATATCTGTTGTTGGGGGATGCAACTTGACCCAGTAGAGCAGGCCAATAATATGCACGATCACAACCAGGAGCTAAAGTTCCGTTTCGGTCTGTCGAGTGAGAGAGCGGTTACCGAAGGCAAACTTCTCCAAATATCCAAGGGCAAAAGTGAGCCATACAACAAAGAGTTGGAGGGACACAACCTCCAACCGGAACTTTACCTACAAAAACGCTGGTACATAGAGGCCTATGCCAAATCGATTGACCTCATGCCTGAGAGCCTGATAGGTTACAAGTTACTGGTGCGAACACAATCCGAATTCGATCAATATCGGAAGTTATTACAGATGCTCGATGGTGTTTTAAAATGAGTTTTGAGCAGGACCTCTCTGGAACACAGGCCTCCACCACCCGGAACAAAACATCCATCCATCCATTCATCCATCCATCCAGGCGCCACAGCAAACTTGAGCTGATGTAAACTTTCACATAACACCCGCTGTCTTCTTTGAACACAAGGCAACTGACCAAGCTGTATACGCTAAAAGGGGCCAAGAAAGGTCGTGTCATGCGTCCTAAATGACACGGATGCGCTAGTGGACACACGTGTGCTAAATTCTGGGGCTGCGTTGGTGGTTACATGGCAGCACGTCAACGAAAAACAGCCGTCGTCCCTGGGTGGGCTCGAACCACCAACCTTTCGGTTAACAGCCGAACGCGCTGACCGATTGCGCCACAGAGACCTGCGGCGAGCCAGTCCGTGGGTAAGAGAAGAAAAAAAAAGCAGACTTGGACTTTTCCGGCAAATCACGGACTCGCTTGTTTGCACGCTGGAAACCGAGACCCCGTTGGGAAGAGAGAGGACTAATAGATACGCCCAACGTGGGGCTCGAACCCACGACCCTGAGATTAAGAGTCTCATGCTCTACCGACTGAGCTAGCCGGGCAGCCGCGGTGACCTTCCGCGGGCTGGTCGCGGTTTTTATCCGTGCCTAAATTGCGCCCGTCAAACGGAACCTCACATTTCGCAGAGGCTTGGCATAGCGTCTTGCGGGTAAAGTCAGGCTTAAGCCTAGAGGTAGGCTTAGAGTGTACTTTGTTTGTCTTAGCCATATCTGTTGTTGGGGGATGCAACTTGACCCAGTAGAGCAGGCCAATAATATGCACGATCACAACCAGGAGCTAAAGTTCCGTTTCGGTCTGTCGAGTGAGAGAGCGGTTACCGAAGGCAAACTTCTCCAAATATCCAAGGGCAAAAGTGAGCCATACAACAAAGAGTTGGAGGGACACAACCTCCAACCGGAACTTTACCTACAAAAACGCTGGTACATAGAGGCCTATGCCAAATCGATTGACCTCATGCCTGAGAGCCTGATAGGTTACAAGTTACTGGTGCGAACACAATCCGAATTCGATCAATATCGGAAGTTATTACAGATGCTCGATGGTGTTTTAAAATGAGTTTTGAGCAGGACCTCTCTGGAACACAGGCCTCCACCACCCGGAACAAAACATCCATCCATCCATACATCCATCCATCCAGGCGCCACAGCAAACTTGAGCTGATGTAAACTTTCACATAACACCCGCTGTCTTCTTTGAACACAAGGCAACTGACCAAGCTGTATACGCTAAAAGGGGCCAAGAAAGGTCGTGTCATGCGTCCTAAATGACACGGATGCGCTAGTGGACACACGTGTGCTAAATTCTGGGGCTGCGTTGGTGGTTACATGGCAGCACGTCAACGAAAAACAGCCGTCGTCCCTGGGTGGGCTCGAACCACCAACCTTTCGGTTAACAGCCGAACGCGCTGACCGATTGCGCCACAGAGACCTGCGTTCGAGCCAGTCCGTGGGTAAGAGAAGAAAAAAAAAGCAGACTTGGACTTTTCCGGCAAATCACGGACTCGCTTGTTTGCACGCTGGAAACCGAGACCCCGTTGGGAAGAGAGAGGACTAATAGATACGCCCAACGTGGGGCTCGAACCCACGACCCTGAGATTAAGAGTCTCATGCTCTACCGACTGAGCTAGCCGGGCAGCCGCGGTGACCTTCCGCGGGCTGGTCGCGGTTTTTATCCGTGCCTAAATTGCGCCCGTCAAACGGAACCTCACATTTCGCAGAGGCTTGGCATAGCGTCTTGCGGGTAAAGTCAGGCTTAAGCCTAGAGGTAGGCTTAGAGTGTACTTTGTTTATCTTAGCCATATCTGTTGTTGGGGGATGCAACTTGACCCAGTAGAGCAGGCCAATAATATGCACGATCACAACCAGGAGCTAAAGTTCCGTTTCGGTCTGTCGAGTGAGAGAGCGGTTACCGAAGGCAAACTTCTCCAAATATCCAAGGGCAAAAGTGAGCCATACAACAAAGAGTTGGAGGGACACAACCTCCAACCGGAACTTTACCTACAAAAACGCTGGTACATAGAGGCCTATGCCAAATCGATTGACCTCATGCCTGAGAGCCTGATAGGTTACAAGTTACTGGTGCGAACACAATCCGAATTCGATCAATATCGGAAGTTATTACAGATGCTCGATGGTGTTTTAAAATGAGTTTTGAGCAGGACCTCTCTGGAACACAGGCCTCCACCACCCGGAACAAAACATCCATCCATCCATCCATACATCCATCCATCCAGGCGCCACAGCAAACTTGAGCTGATGTAAACTTTCACATAACACCCGCTGTCTTCTTTGAACACAAGGCAACTGACCAAGCTGTATACGCTAAAAGGGGCCAAGAAAGGTCGTGTCATGCGTCCTAAATGACACGGATGCGCTAGTGGACACACGTGTGCTAAATTCTGGGGCTGCGTTGGTGGTTACATGGCAGCACGTCAACGAAAAACAGCCGTCGTCCCTGGGTGGGCTCGAACCACCAACCTTTCGGTTAACAGCCGAACGCGCTGACCGATTCCGCCACAGAGACCTGCGGCGAGCCAGTCCGTGGGTAAGAGAAGAAAAAAAAAGCAGACTTGGACTTTTATCTGTTGTTGGGGGATGCAACTTGACCCAGTAGAGCAGGCCAATAATATGCACGATCACAACCAGGAGCTAAAGTTCCGTTTCGGTCTGTCGAGTGAGAGAGCGGTTACCGAAGGCAAACTTCTCCAAATATCCAAGGGCAAAAGTGAGCCATACAACAAAGAGTTGGAGGGACACAACCTCCAACCGGAACTTTACCTACAAAAACGCTGGTACATAGAGGCCTATGCCAAATCGATTGACCTCATGCCTGAGAGCCTGATAGGTTACAAGTTACTGGTGCGAACACAATCCGAATTCGATCAATATCGGAAGTTATTACAGATGCTCGATGGTGTTTTAAAATGAGTTTTGAGCAGGACCTCTCTGGAACACAGGCCTCCACCACCCGGAACAAAACATCCATCCATCCATACATCCATCCATCCAGGCGCCACAGCAAACTTGAGCTGATGTAAACTTTCACATAACACCCGCTGTCTTCTTTGAACACAAGGCAACTGACCAAGCTGTATACGCTAAAAGGGGCCAAGAAAGGTCGTGTCATGCGTCCTAAATGACACGGATGCGCTAGTGGACACACGTGTGCTAAATTCTGGGGCTGCGTTGGTGGTTACATGGCAGCACGTCAACGAAAAACAGCCGTCGTCCCTGGGTGGGCTCGAACCACCAACCTTTCGGTTAACAGCCGAACGCGCTGACCGATTGCGCCACAGAGACCTGCGTTCGAGCCAGTCCGTGGGTAAGAGAAGAAAAAAAAAGCAGACTTGGACTTTTCCGGCAAATCACGGACTCGCTTGTTTGCACGCTGGAAACCGAGACCCCGTTGGGAAGAGAGAGGACTAATAGATACGCCCAACGTGGGGCTCGAACCCACGACCCTGAGATTAAGAGTCTCATGCTCTACCGACTGAGCTAGCCGGGCAGCCGCGGTGACCTTCCGCGGGCTGGTCGCGGTTTTTATCCGTGCCTAAATTGCGCCCGTCAAACGGAACCTCACATTTCGCAGAGGCTTGGCATAGCGTCTTGCGGGTAAAGTCAGGCTTAAGCCTAGAGGTAGGCTTAGAGTGTACTTTGTTTATCTTAGCCATATCTGTTGTTGGGGGATGCAACTTGACCCAGTAGAGCAGGCCAATAATATGCACGATCACAACCAGGAGCTAAAGTTCCGTTTCGGTCTGTCGAGTGAGAGAGCGGTTACCGAAGGCAAACTTCTCCAAATATCCAAGGGCAAAAGTGAGCCATACAACAAAGAGTTGGAGGGACACAACCTCCAACCGGAACTTTACCTACAAAAACGCTGGTACATAGAGGCCTATGCCAAATCGATTGACCTCATGCCTGAGAGCCTGATAGGTTACAAGTTACTGGTGCGAACACAATCCGAATTCGATCAATATCGGAAGTTATTACAGATGCTCGATGGTGTTTTAAAATGAGTTTTGAGCAGGACCTCTCTGGAACACAGGCCTCCACCACCCGGAACAAAACATCCATCCATCCATCCATACATCCATCCATCCAGGCGCCACAGCAAACTTGAGCTGATGTAAACTTTCACATAACACCCGCTGTCTTCTTTGAACACAAGGCAACTGACCAAGCTGTATACGCTAAAAGGGGCCAAGAAAGGTCGTGTCATGCGTCCTAAATGACACGGATGCGCTAGTGGACACACGTGTGCTAAATTCTGGGGCTGCGTTGGTGGTTACATGGCAGCACGTCAACGAAAAACAGCCGTCGTCCCTGGGTGGGCTCGAACCACCAACCTTTCGGTTAACAGCCGAACGCGCTGACCGATTCCGCCACAGAGACCTGCGGCGAGCCAGTCCGTGGGTAAGAGAAGAAAAAAAAAGCAGACTTGGACTTTTATCTGTTGTTGGGGGATGCAACTTGACCCAGTAGAGCAGGCCAATAATATGCACGATCACAACCAGGAGCTAAAGTTCCGTTTCGGTCTGTCGAGTGAGAGAGCGGTTACCGAAGGCAAACTTCTCCAAATATCCAAGGGCAAAAGTGAGCCATACAACAAAGAGTTGGAGGGACACAACCTCCAACCGGAACTTTACCTACAAAAACGCTGGTACATAGAGGCCTATGCCAAATCGATTGACCTCATGCCTGAGAGCCTGATAGGTTACAAGTTACTGGTGCGAACACAATCCGAATTCGATCAATATCGGAAGTTATTACAGATGCTCGATGGTGTTTTAAAATGAGTTTTGAGCAGGACCTCTCTGGAACACAGGCCTCCACCACCCGGAACAAAACATCCATCCATCCATACATCCATCCATCCAGGCGCCACAGCAAACTTGAGCTGATGTAAACTTTCACATAACACCCGCTGTCTTCTTTGAACACAAGGCAACTGACCAAGCTGTATACGCTAAAAGGGGCCAAGAAAGGTCGTGTCATGCGTCCTAAATGACACGGATGCGCTAGTGGACACACGTGTGCTAAATTCTGGGGCTGCGTTGGTGGTTACATGGCAGCACGTCAACGAAAAACAGCCGTCGTCCCTGGGTGGGCTCGAACCACCAACCTTTCGGTTAACAGCCGAACGCGCTGACCGATTGCGCCACAGAGACCTGCGTTCGAGCCAGTCCGTGGGTAAGAGAAGAAAAAAAAAGCAGACTTGGACTTTTCCGGCAAATCACGGACTCGCTTGTTTGCACGCTGGAAACCGAGACCCCGTTGGGAAGAGAGAGGACTAATAGATACGCCCAACGTGGGGCTCGAACCCACGACCCTGAGATTAAGAGTCTCATGCTCTACCGACTGAGCTAGCCGGGCAGCCGCGGTGACCTTCCGCGGGCTGGTCGCGGTTTTTATCCGTGCCGAAATTGCGCCCGTCAAACGGAACCTCACATTTCGCAGAGGCTTGGCATAGCGTCTTGCGGGTAAAGTCAGGCTTAAGCCTAGAGGTAGGCTTAGAGTGTACTTTGTTTATCTTAGCCATATCTGTTGTTGGGGGATGCAACTTGACCCAGTAGAGCAGGCCAATAATATGCACGATCACAACCAGGAGCTAAAGTTCCGTTTCGGTCTGTCGAGTGAGAGAGCGGTTACCGAAGGCAAACTTCTCCAAATATCCAAGGGCAAAAGTGAGCCATACAACAAAGAGTTGGAGGGACACAACCTCCAACCGGAACTTTACCTACAAAAACGCTGGTACATAGAGGCCTATGCCAAATCGATTGACCTCATGCCTGAGAGCCTGATAGGTTACAAGTTACTGGTGCGAACACAATCCGAATTCGATCAATATCGGAAGTTATTACAGATGCTCGATGGTGTTTTAAAATGAGTTTTGAGCAGGACCTCTCTGGAACACAGGCCTCCACCACCCGGAACAAAACATCCATCCATCCATTCATCCATCCATCCAGGCGCCACAGCAAACTTGAGCTGATGTAAACTTTCACATAACACCCGCTGTCTTCTTTGAACACAAGGCAACTGACCAAGCTGTATACGCTAAAAGGGGCCAAGAAAGGTCGTGTCATGCGTCCTAAATGACACGGATGCGCTAGTGGACACACGTGTGCTAAATTCTGGGGCTGCGTTGGTGGTTACATGGCAGCACGTCAACGAAAAACAGCCGTCGTCCCTGGGTGGGCTCGAACCACCAACCTTTCGGTTAACAGCCGAACGCGCTGACCGATTGCGCCACAGAGACCTGCGGCGAGCCAGTCCGTGGGTAAGAGAAGAAAAAAAAAGCAGACTTGGACTTTTCCGGCAAATCACGGACTCGCTTGTTTGCACGCTGGAAACCGAGACCCCGTTGGGAAGAGAGAGGACTAATAGATACGCCCAACGTGGGGCTCGAACCCACGACCCTGAGATTAAGAGTCTCATGCTCTACCGACTGAGCTAGCCGGGCAGCCGCGGTGACCTTCCGCGGGCTGGTCGCGGTTTTTATCCGTGCCTAAATTGCGCCCGTCAAACGGAACCTCACATTTCGCAGAGGCTTGGCATAGCGTCTTGCGGGTAAAGTCAGGCTTAAGCCTAGAGGTAGGCTTAGAGTGTACTTTGTTTGTCTTAGCCATATCTGTTGTTGGGGGATGCAACTTGACCCAGTAGAGCAGGCCAATAATATGCACGATCACAACCAGGAGCTAAAGTTCCGTTTCGGTCTGTCGAGTGAGAGAGCGGTTACCGAAGGCAAACTTCTCCAAATATCCAAGGGCAAAAGTGAGCCATACAACAAAGAGTTGGAGGGACACAACCTCCAACCGGAACTTTACCTACAAAAACGCTGGTACATAGAGGCCTATGCCAAATCGATTGACCTCATGCCTGAGAGCCTGATAGGTTACAAGTTACTGGTGCGAACACAATCCGAATTCGATCAATATCGGAAGTTATTACAGATGCTCGATGGTGTTTTAAAATGAGTTTTGAGCAGGACCTCTCTGGAACACAGGCCTCCACCACCCGGAACAAAACATCCATCCATCCATTCATCCATCCATCCAGGCGCCACAGCAAACTTGAGCTGATGTAAACTTTCACATAACACCCGCTGTCTTCTTTGAACACAAGGCAACTGACCAAGCTGTATACGCTAAAAGGGGCCAAGAAAGGTCGTGTCATGCGTCCTAAATGACACGGATGCGCTAGTGGACACACGTGTGCTAAATTCTGGGGCTGCGTTGGTGGTTACATGGCAGCACGTCAACGAAAAACAGCCGTCGTCCCTGGGTGGGCTCGAACCACCAACCTTTCGGTTAACAGCCGAACGCGCTGACCGATTGCGCCACAGAGACCTGCGGCGAGCCAGTCCGTGGGTAAGAGAAGAAAAAAAAAGCAGACTTGGACTTTTCCGGCAAATCACGGACTCGCTTGTTTGCACGCTGGAAACCGAGACCCCGTTGGGAAGAGAGAGGACTAATAGATACGCCCAACGTGGGGCTCGAACCCACGACCCTGAGATTAAGAGTCTCATGCTCTACCGACTGAGCTAGCCGGGCAGCCGCGGTGACCTTCCGCGGGCTGGTCGCGGTTTTTATCCGTGCCTAAATTGCGCCCGTCAAACGGAACCTCACATTTCGCAGAGGCTTGGCATAGCGTCTTGCGGGTAAAGTCAGGCTTAAGCCTAGAGGTAGGCTTAGAGTGTACTTTGTTTGTCTTAGCCATATCTGTTGTTGGGGGATGCAACTTGACCCAGTAGAGCAGGCCAATAATATGCACGATCACAACCAGGAGCTAAAGTTCCGTTTCGGTCTGTCGAGTGAGAGAGCGGTTACCGAAGGCAAACTTCTCCAAATATCCAAGGGCAAAAGTGAGCCATACAACAAAGAGTTGGAGGGACACAACCTCCAACCGGAACTTTACCTACAAAAACGCTGGTACATAGAGGCCTATGCCAAATCGATTGACCTCATGCCTGAGAGCCTGATAGGTTACAAGTTACTGGTGCGAACACAATCCGAATTCGATCAATATCGGAAGTTATTACAGATGCTCGATGGTGTTTTAAAATGAGTTTTGAGCAGGACCTCTCTGGAACACAGGCCTCCACCACCCGGAACAAAACATCCATCCATCCATACATCCATCCATCCAGGCGCCACAGCAAACTTGAGCTGATGTAAACTTTCACATAACACCCGCTGTCTTCTTTGAACACAAGGCAACTGACCAAGCTGTATACGCTAAAAGGGGCCAAGAAAGGTCGTGTCATGCGTCCTAAATGACACGGATGCGCTAGTGGACACACGTGTGCTAAATTCTGGGGCTGCGTTGGTGGTTACATGGCAGCACGTCAACGAAAAACAGCCGTCGTCCCTGGGTGGGCTCGAACCACCAACCTTTCGGTTAACAGCCGAACGCGCTGACCGATTGCGCCACAGAGACCTGCGTTCGAGCCAGTCCGTGGGTAAGAGAAGAAAAAAAAAGCAGACTTGGACTTTTCCGGCAAATCACGGACTCGCTTGTTTGCACGCTGGAAACCGAGACCCCGTTGGGAAGAGAGAGGACTAATAGATACGCCCAACGTGGGGCTCGAACCCACGACCCTGAGATTAAGAGTCTCATGCTCTACCGACTGAGCTAGCCGGGCAGCCGCGGTGACCTTCCGCGGGCTGGTCGCGGTTTTTATCCGTGCCTAAATTGCGCCCGTCAAACGGAACCTCACATTTCGCAGAGGCTTGGCATAGCGTCTTGCGGGTAAAGTCAGGCTTAAGCCTAGAGGTAGGCTTAGAGTGTACTTTGTTTATCTTAGCCATATCTGTTGTTGGGGGATGCAACTTGACCCAGTAGAGCAGGCCAATAATATGCACGATCACAACCAGGAGCTAAAGTTCCGTTTCGGTCTGTCGAGTGAGAGAGCGGTTACCGAAGGCAAACTTCTCCAAATATCCAAGGGCAAAAGTGAGCCATACAACAAAGAGTTGGAGGGACACAACCTCCAACCGGAACTTTACCTACAAAAACGCTGGTACATAGAGGCCTATGCCAAATCGATTGACCTCATGCCTGAGAGCCTGATAGGTTACAAGTTACTGGTGCGAACACAATCCGAATTCGATCAATATCGGAAGTTATTACAGATGCTCGATGGTGTTTTAAAATGAGTTTTGAGCAGGACCTCTCTGGAACACAGGCCTCCACCACCCGGAACAAAACATCCATCCATCCATCCATACATCCATCCATCCAGGCGCCACAGCAAACTTGAGCTGATGTAAACTTTCACATAACACCCGCTGTCTTCTTTGAACACAAGGCAACTGACCAAGCTGTATACGCTAAAAGGGGCCAAGAAAGGTCGTGTCATGCGTCCTAAATGACACGGATGCGCTAGTGGACACACGTGTGCTAAATTCTGGGGCTGCGTTGGTGGTTACATGGCAGCACGTCAACGAAAAACAGCCGTCGTCCCTGGGTGGGCTCGAACCACCAACCTTTCGGTTAACAGCCGAACGCGCTGACCGATTGCGCCACAGAGACCTGCGGCGAGCCAGTCCGTGGGTAAGAGAAGAAAAAAAAAGCAGACTTGGACTTTTCCGGCAAATCACGGACTCGCTTGTTTGCACGCTGGAAACCGAGACCCCGTTGGGAAGAGAGAGGACTAATAGATACGCCCAACGTGGGGCTCGAACCCACGACCCTGAGATTAAGAGTCTCATGCTCTACCGACTGAGCTAGCCGGGCAGCCGCAGTGACCTTCCACGGGCTGGTCGCGGTTTTTATCCGTGCCTAAATTGCGCCCGTCAAACGGAACCTCACATTTCGCAGAGGCTTGGCATAGCGTCTTGCGGGTAAAGTCAGGCTTAAGCCTAGAGGTAGGCTTAGAGTGTACTTTGTTTGTCTTAGCCATATCTGTTGTTGGGGGATGCAACTTGACCCAGTAGAGCAGGCCAATAATATGCACGATCACAACCAGGAGCTAAAGTTCCGTTTCGGTCTGTCGAGTGAGAGAGCGGTTACCGAAGGCAAACTTCTCCAAATATCCAAGGGCAAAAGTGAGCCATACAACAAAGAGTTGGAGGGACACAACCTCCAACCGGAACTTTACCTACAAAAACGCTGGTACATAGAGGCCTATGCCAAATCGATTGACCTCATGCCTGAGAGCCTGATAGGTTACAAGTTACTGGTGCGAACACAATCCGAATTCGATCAATATCGGAAGTTATTACAGATGCTCGATGGTGTTTTAAAATGAGTTTTGAGCAGGACCTCTCTGGAACACAGGCCTCCACCACCCGGAACAAAACATCCATCCATCCATTCATCCATCCATCCAGGCGCCACAGCAAACTTGAGCTGATGTAAACTTTCACATAACACCCGCTGTCTTCTTTGAACACAAGGCAACTGACCAAGCTGTATACGCTAAAAGGGGCCAAGAAAGGTCGTGTCATGCGTCCTAAATGACACGGATGCGCTAGTGGACACACGTGTGCTAAATTCTGGGGCTGCGTTGGTGGTTACATGGCAGCACGTCAACGAAAAACAGCCGTCGTCCCTGGGTGGGCTCGAACCACTAACCTTTCGGTTAACAGCCGAACGCGCTGACCGATTGCGCCACAGAGACCTGCGGCGAGCCAGTCCGTGGGTAAGAGAAGAAAAAAAAAGCAGACTTGGACTTTTCCGGCAAATCACGGACTCGCTTGTTTGCACGCTGGAAACCGAGACCCCGTTGGGAAGAGAGAGGACTAATAGATACGCCCAACGTGGGGCTCGAACCCACGACCCTGAGATTAAGAGTCTCATGCTCTACCGACTGAGCTAGCCGGGCAGCCGCGGTGACCTTCCGCGGGCTGGTCGCGGTTTTTATCCGTGCCTAAATTGCGCCCGTCAAACGGAACCTCACATTTCGCAGAGGCTTGGCATAGCGTCTTGCGGGTAAAGTCAGGCTTAAGCCTAGAGGTAGGCTTAGAGTGTACTTTGTTTGTCTTAGCCATATCTGTTGTTGGGGGATGCAACTTGACCCAGTAGAGCAGGCCAATAATATGCACGATCACAACCAGGAGCTAAAGTTCCGTTTCGGTCTGTCGAGTGAGAGAGCGGTTACCGAAGGCAAACTTCTCCAAATATCCAAGGGCAAAAGTGAGCCATACAACAAAGAGTTGGAGGGACACAACCTCCAACCGGAACTTTACCTACAAAAACGCTGGTACATAGAGGCCTATGCCAAATCGATTGACCTCATGCCTGAGAGCCTGATAGGTTACAAGTTACTGGTGCGAACACAATCCGAATTCGATCAATATCGGAAGTTATTACAGATGCTCGATGGTGTTTTAAAATGAGTTTTGAGCAGGACCTCTCTGGAACACAGGCCTCCACCACCCGGAACAAAACATCCATCCATCCATACATCCATCCATCCAGGCGCCACAGCAAACTTGAGCTGATGTAAACTTTCACATAACACCCGCTGTCTTCTTTGAACACAAGGCAACTGACCAAGCTGTATACGCTAAAAGGGGCCAAGAAAGGTCGTGTCATGCGTCCTAAATGACACGGATGCGCTAGTGGACACACGTGTGCTAAATTCTGGGGCTGCGTTGGTGGTTACATGGCAGCACGTCAACGAAAAACAGCCGTCGTCCCTGGGTGGGCTCGAACCACCAACCTTTCGGTTAACAGCCGAACGCGCTGACCGATTGCGCCACAGAGACCTGCGTTCGAGCTAGTCCGTGGGTAAGAGAAGAAAAAAAAAGCAGACTTGGACTTTTCCGGCAAATCACGGACTCGCTTGTTTGCACGCTGGAAACCGAGACCCCGTTGGGAAGAGAGAGGACTAATAGATACGCCCAACGTGGGGCTCGAACCCACGACCCTGAGATTAAGAGTCTCATGCTCTACCGACTGAGCTAGCCGGGCAGCCGCGGTGACCTTCCGCGGGCTGGTCGCGGTTTTTATCCGTGCCTAAATTGCGCCCGTCAAACGGAACCTCACATTTCGCAGAGGCTTGGCATAGCGTCTTGCGGGTAAAGTCAGGCTTAAGCCTAGAGGTAGGCTTAGAGTGTACTTTGTTTATCTTAGCCATATCTGTTGTTGGGGGATGCAACTTGACCCAGTAGAGCAGGCCAATAATATGCACGATCACAACCAGGAGCTTAAGTTCCGTTTCGGTCTGTCGAGTGAGAGAGCGGTTACCGAAGGCAAACTTCTCCAAATATCCAAGGGCAAAAGTGAGCCATACAACAAAGAGTTGGAGGGACACAACCTCCAACCGGAACTTTACCTACAAAAACGCTGGTACATAGAGGCCTATGCCAAATCGATTGACCTCATGCCTGAGAGCCTGATAGGTTACAAGTTACTGGTGCGAACACAATCCGAATTCGATCAATATCGGAAGTTATTACAGATGCTCGATGGTGTTTTAAAATGAGTTTTGAGCAGGACCTCTCTGGAACACAGGCCTCCACCACCCGGAACAAAACATCCATCCATCCATCCATACATCCATCCATCCAGGCGCCACAGCAAACTTGAGCTGATGTAAACTTTCACATAACACCCGCTGTCTTCTTTGAACACAAGGCAACTGACCAAGCTGTATACGCTAAAAGGGGCCAAGAAAGGTCGTGTCATGCGTCCTAAATGACACGGATGCGCTAGTGGACACACGTGTGCTAAATTCTGGGGCTGCGTTGGTGGTTACATGGCAGCACGTCAACGAAAAACAGCCGTCGTCCCTGGGTGGGCTCGAACCACCAACCTTTCGGTTAACAGCCGAACGCGCTGACCGATTGCGCCACAGAGACCTGCGGCGAGCCAGTCCGTGGGTAAGAGAAGAAAAAAAAAGCAGACTTGGACTTTTCCGGCAAATCACGGACTCGCTTGTTTGCACGCTGGAAACCGAGACCCCGTTGGGAAGAGAGAGGACTAATAGATACGCCCAACGTGGGGCTCGAACCCACGACCCTGAGATTAAGAGTCTCATGCTCTACCGACTGAGCTAGCCGGGCAGCCGCAGTGACCTTCCACGGGCTGGTCGCGGTTTTTATCCGTGCCTAAATTGCGCCCGTCAAACGGAACCTCACATTTCGCAGAGGCTTGGCATAGCGTCTTGCGGGTAAAGTCAGGCTTAACCTGTTAAGCGTTGCCAGTGCGTCGGCGCACTGAAGCGTTATTTATTTATTTAATTCAAAATTACTATCAGATTTTATGTTATACCTTGACAAACTATACATAATTAAAAAGATATAATACTCAAGTTTCAGTATTTGACCACTATTTTATTCTGAGAAACTCATAGTGACAGTTATGTCTTAATTTGTGTCAGGAGTTATGAAATGAAAAAATGAGTCGATACCTTTAATATGAATTATGCGCGTCAGCCGCTTTCATTCATAAAAAACTCCGTGCTGTCGTCATGACAGCGATAAACAAAACAACGTGCCTCAGGGCTTTAGCTCAAAAATGTGCAGATTTGGAGAAATATTGATAGATTCTCATAGATTTACATCATATTTCTATAGACAGGAATAATATTTATTGAATTTATACCCAAATGCGTCGATGTAATCTTTATGAGCGTTTGGTACTTTGATACTGTGTTTTTTAATTCATACCAATAGCCTGAGGGCGCTATATGCACAATTATAGTCCATATATGGAACATGAAGAAGAGCCATGATCATGTGACATTCCAGGACGTTAAAAATAAAGTCATTTGACATGGTCTTGAAAAACATTGAACTATATCCAGAGTTTTGGACTTATTATATTCAGATTTTAAACATAAAATGTTTAGACATGTGGCTTTAGCTATAATGCATTTCTAGATTGCTACAGTGCCAACTTCAATTTTATTTTCATGAGGATGTTTCATAAAAAATAATTTCTAATAACTTTACAAAACTTTGAAGCTATTTATAATAATTTTTTTCATTATGACAATAATTAATTCTACATTTACAATAAACTGCCAGGTGTCAGCTTTCAAATGAGATCATACTTGTGCTTTTAGTACAAAGGGTTCATGAACTGTATGTGTTTCAGTTTGGGTATGTCATTTCTGGGGATTTTTCAAAAGTGGGGTTGCAGCTTAACAGGTT